>NC_067141.1:34254984-34362484 GCF_903995435.1 Acomys russatus
AGCTTTTCCCATTTTTATAATGATCAGGTCCACTGGGACACCTTGACCAGGGTTTCCTCTGCATTCCAGCAGTGCAATGTGCTGGACAGAGAATACAACCTGGACAGACGGCAACAGCTCAGTGAAAGCTGCTAACCAATTTCCAAAGCCATTCCTATTTTTAAAATTTTTGTGTTGAAAAGCCACGACTATATAGAATGAAAAGAAAAAGAATGTGTTTTAACCTGGCATTTGATTTTCTTCTTCCTCAATTTGCTTCTGTCAGTTGTACAATAAATTTCAGAGGATATAAACTAATTTCCAATGACAGACTGTGCTTGAGTGGAAGACATTCAGAAAGCTGTTTTGTTAAATATGTATGTTCTTCTTTCTTTAAAAAAATTACAATTGTTTGTTCAAATGGTATTAGTGATATGTAATCAGAATTTACATGTCTTTAAAAAATATTTATATATTTAGTTATTATATACACACACACACACACACACACACACGTACACACACACACACACACACACACACATATGTACCTGGGGTTATTATGTGCACTGTATGTGGGCAGGTACCTCAGAGGCCAGCAAAGGGTGTGAGACACCCTGAAACTGGAGTTACAGGTGGCTCTGAGCCACATAAGTAGGTACTGGGAACCAAACTCAGGACCCCTGCTGCTCTTGCCGCAAGTGCTCTTAACCACTGAGCCATCTGTCCAGTTGTGGAATCCATTCATTTAGGCTGGTGCTGTTCAGTTTAATGCACATGTGAGTCGTTGGGACCCCATCTGAGTGGACATATTGATGGAAAGTCCTGACTGTTGCTCTTGAGTCTGCACTTCCCACCAGCTGCCAGAGGTTCACAGGCTGCATCCAGGACAGAGCACACAGCAGCCGGGCATTGGGACAGGAAAGCCACGTAAGAACAGTTCATCCCGCAGACCCAACAGGACAGAACAAAGTAAACCTACTTTGGAGGAAGTGCAAAGCTGTGTAAGGAGGGGTAAATGTGATGTCAACCAAAGCACTCCACATTTTGTCACTCTTCCCAAATACTCAGCTGTCATCCCATTCTACTGGGCTTAAAAGGTTCAGTCATTTGCCTTCTAAAAGTGTTTTAAGACAGAATTATCACATACATATATTCTGAATTCATTATAGGCCTATCATAACTTTTAAATCCCTCATCCATCTCATAAACTATCAATATTCTATTATTTCCAAATGATTGTTAAAGTTCCGCCACTGGTAGAGGCATATGAACCAGATCTGTGGTATATTTAAAATTTCCACTGCTGATTATTGTTAACAACAACAACAAACCCTTCATTTTCTTTCGAAAGACTGAGATATATGCTCTCTGGCTTTTTTAAAAAAATATTTTCCACAAATTCACTATATTTAACAAAGTTAAATATGTCTGTCTATCTATCTGTCTCCCTCTGTCTCTCTGTCTTTGTCTCTCTGTCTCTGTCTTTCTGTGTCTGTGTATGTCTCTGTGTGTGTGTGTGTGTGTGTGTGTGTGTGTGTGTGTGTGTGTGTATGTGTGTGTGTGTGTGTGTGTGTGTGTGTGTGTGTGTGTGTGTAAAATCCAGCTATCGTAAGAAAAAGGATAGAAGAAGAAACACTGACACATTCATGAAGCTCACTTTTGCCTTTCAATACTTTGTGAACTACTAAGAGAAACAGACAAGTACTCGTGTACAAATCAATAATCCACATCAATAGGAAATATAAAAATGAATGTTTAATCAAAACGCAATGAAGTCAACAATAATGTTGATGGCACTGGCTGACAAGATCTACTAAAACAGCTGTATGCAAGTAAAGGGGTGTGCTGGGAGTATACAAGTTACTGAATGTGGCCTCTCTAATTGTGTGTCTAAAGGCTCACCAAGAATTTAATATTGCTTTTTGTGACATTATCTCTCTTTCTTCTGCTCTAGGACTGTCATTACACTCAGTGTATGACTATCCTAGGAAATAGAATAATTTGTTTCTGACTTCATATTAAACTTGAATTGAGTTAAAAAATAGTTCAAAGAAAATGAAGTATGAAAAAATGTTGAAGAACAGGTAGAAATTATGAAAAGAAAAAACTCTTTCAGTCTAGCAAGCCTTCCTCCACCCTGAGTATGAGCATGGAGGGTGTGTGGAGCAAAAATGTGACCCTCCTCCCCCTAATCCCCTGTGCAGGAGAATCACTCAGAGCTCTCCTTGCTCCTTTGCTTTGCTATGAGTTTCAGTTTGAAGGACGTATTTTGCCCAACTTTTGTCTCACACAACTTCTATCCTAGCTTGAGAATTCTCAAAACTGCAAGGAAGATTGAGACCGTAGAGGACGTGGCATGCTGAAAAGCCAAGAACACGTGCTTTCTTTACCAACACATCAGAACCACATACAAAGACAGAAGGGTAAGTCATCCTCTTACCTTGAATTTGGATCTGTGAAATCAAAAGCAATAATAGTTTATAACAGAAATTTATTCCCATGCTTAGAGGACCTCAAAGATGACTAAAAGTCCACCATAGTCTTCTCAGCATACCTTCAACAAAGTGAGAGTGGAGAGAAAAGGAGCAACAGAAGTGTACAGTGCTTCTCTAGGAAGCAGTGCCCAGGCAACAGGATGAGAATATTCCAAAGGACCAAAGAGCCAAAGAACTGCTGGCTGTTGTCATTTCAGAAGGCTTGACATGAGGAATTTACTCCACAGGTGAAACCCCTGCACACTTTTAAGCCCAAGGTTTAATGTAAAGTCAGAACCAGCTTATTCTGTTTCTTATAATGGGCATGCACTGAATATAAAAACAAACCTGGAACAGAGGAAATAAATGTCTCAAAAAGCAGTATTAGAGTTCTTGATGAATCTTCAGGTGCACAGGTAGAGAAAAGGCTATTTTCACTGACATAAAGCCTTACAGTATGTCCTCCCATCACAGCCTCTCTATAAGTGACAGTTTTTAAACTAAGGGTGCTTGTTTGGTTGGGTGGGTGGCAGCCAGCATCTCATCTCCCATTTCTTTCATTGTCACCTTCTCCCACTCTCATGCTTGGCTCTGCTTTGGCTGTGGGATTTGAACAGTGAGTTTCTCACCATGAAGTCTATGAAGAATTGCCCAGTCCCCAATAACTGAACCAGTGAACTCCATCTTTGTTAATGTATAAAGCACTTGATACACGACCAAGAGAACCTTACTTCTGATTGGATTTGTTCATTAAATAAGTGATTAGAAAACACAGAATATGTAGGCTTGAAAAAAATACTGAAGGCCTGAGGAACAGACAGTGGATATATCTTCTTTTTTTTTTTAAAGATTTATTTATTCATTATTATGTATACAGTGCTCTGCCTAAAGGTACACCTATAGGGCAGAAGAGGGCATCAGATCACATTACAGATGGTTGTGAGACACCATGTGGTTGCTGGGAATTGAACTCAGTACCTCTGGAAGCGCAGGTGGCGCTCTTAACCACTGAGCCATCTCTCCTGCCCCGGATATATCTTCTTGAAAGCTAAGGTTGACTCTAGTCATGCATCAGAAGGTGCCCTGCGGTCTTGGAGTAGTTAATCTTTTAATTAGAGTGCCTGACTCTGGAAGGAAACTATCTCAATATTTATTTTTCCACAGAGTTCATACCCTTGTCATAAAAGCCAGCCAGATATTTCCAATTCTAAGAAACATGTCACTTTAGCCTTGGTGATGGTGAGTCATCCATGAGTCTACTGCCATGGGGGATTCCAACAGAGATGACATTTTGCAATCCAAGCAGTGACATGCCCCTTGTCTGTAGGCAAACCGAGAAATAGTTCCCTTCAAATGGGTCTCTAAACAGCTGTCAGGTCAGAATAGCTTACAGTCATTACCTATCTGAGCCACGCTGAAGCAGTGACTGTTAGGTGGTGAAAATCTCTGTATCGTGTTACTAATCTCACTGGCCAACAGTGGCTGTGTCAACAGCCAACATTCCCTCTTAGTAAGCAACAAAAATAAGACACTGCTCCCTATTGGAAGTTCAAGGAGCACTGGAGAGGCTGGAAAACTCAGGAAGTCGAACACAGGCCTCTTCGGAGATTTGCCTCCAGAGTGAAACATGACATCCTTTAAACCACAGATCACTCCAAGTCTGACCTGCTAATGGCTGGCAAGCCAGACAGTCTTCACAATGACCCGTAAGTAGCCTTCCGCCAGTCAACATTAGCTCCAGAGCTTCGGCCCAATTTCCTGGCCAATTAGCAGCTCAGCGGTCTAAATTAAAGAAATCGGGAGCAGCTGCAAGCCTCTCACTACGATTACTTATAAACCCTTCAAATCTAGACTCAAATAGCTTCCCCATAGTTTTGCTCAATTGATTAACTCCAACTGGTTTATCACTAAACCATTCATTTGCTTTAACAATCCACTAAAGCCTCAGATAAAATGCATTTCATGTCCCTTCTTGGGCCTTTAATAATTAGCCGTGTCTACCATGTCTTTTAATCTCTTACTTAATGAGCGCCTCCAATCTTTAATAATTTAAAAGCATATCAAGCCAAGTATCAATTAAAGAGAATTCTTCCAGGCAGCAAAAACAATAAGTGTTAAGTCAGTGGAGAAAAGTACACAGGGCCCCGTTGCTTTCCATTGCTTGAGAGTACTTGAAAACTATGGGATTATTTCAAAACATTACACTTCACTGCAATTTATTTATTTTTTTTTTTATTTTTAGTTAGCTTACAGGGAATTTAAATATAAGAAATAAGCATGAAGCATTTTGTTCAGATTCAAAAAGGAATCGTGCATGGCAATATAAGGCCTGGTTCTTACTTCTGAATATATTGCAATCTGCTCAGTTCATCGTCGTTGCCCTAGAACACCAGCCGCCTTGTGCTATAATTTACTGGTTATGGATGCTTTCAATGCTCTGCCACATCTTTAAGCTCTTGATTGTTCTAAGATATCCAACCCATTGAAGCTTTCTCATGCCATGTCCAAGAACATGAACTACAAATTAATTAATGAGATTTCTCATGGATTATTACTGGAGCAGTGTTATGTTCTCACTCTTAGAAAGTCACTAAAACAAAGTTTGCTCAAAAAAAAAAAAAGTGATTGATTTCTTAGTAAATCTTGAAAGTCAAAGTCTTAGCCTAAAACAAGCTTTAACAGATGATGAAAATGGCTCAGTTATCTTCCTCCCAGTAGAGCAGAATTTATAATGGAAGGCTTAAGGCCCTTGATATCTAGGCTGACTTTGTAATTTTTAGTCACTAAAATTTCCACCTTTAGTGGTAAACAAGTGACAGAGCAATGTATCTTTTCTGAATCTAGGGCTATAATACTTTGGACATATTCACTTGCTCCCTTGGAGACTTGTCTTTGTGACCAAACCTGAGTCACCTCACTGGAGGAATAAAAAACGCACAGAGGAGCTGGCTGCCACAGGTAAGAGGCTATCTTAGTAAGCTTTGCTGGAAAGTTTTATGTCAACCTGACACGGCTAGAGTTATCTGAATGGAGGGAACCTCAAGGGAGAAAAATGGCTCCATAGAATTTGGCTGTAGGTAATTTTCTTAATTGCTTGTTTGATGTGGAATTGATGGGGAGAGACCCAGCCCATTTGTGGATGGTGCCATCCCTGGGCTGGTGGTCCTGAGCAAGCCGTAAGAAACAAGCCAATAAGCAGCATCTCCCCATGGCCTCCGCATCAGCTCCTGCCTCCGGGTTCCAGACCTGTTTGATTTCTTATCCTGGATCCTTCAGTGATGGATAGCAATGTGAAAAGGTAAGCCATGTAAATTCTTTTCTCCGCAACTTCTTTTTGGTCATGGTGTTTGATCACAATAGAAACCCTGACTAAGACAGCAGCCAGCCTCAGCTAAGCTAAAACCTGAGCATATACTTAGGAGAGTAAAAGCCTCAGGAAGAGACAAAACACACCAACAAATTAAAAGACAAGTAAATGTTACTCTTGTCTTAAACACTTACATTTGAAGGTGATCCAGTATCCAAATACTAGTTTATATAATGCTCACAATTTAGTGTTTAATTTAAAAACTTTCTGAGTAAATCAGTCCTGAATAAATCACTCATTATTATCAAAGCATAAAAACATTCAAAGTTAGTATAGAAATGGCTTCGCTATGTGCTACCTGCGGGTCACCAAATTACTCACTTGAAAAATCCTTCAGCTCCTTCCAAATACTGTACCCATCTCTATCTGCCCCAAGACCTCACATTCTAAATATTGATAACTATTGCTATAAAGCCTAAAATGTTAATTTTCTATGAATGAATTTTTTCTATTAATTGGTAAGCGTGATATGTTAGGAAAAAATGGCCTTCGATATCAAGAATGTTAGTGCAGCACAGATGCTTATTTGGACGTCTCAATAGTAGAGTAGCAGGCAGAGGTTATTTCTATAACTTTCAAAGCAACAGCCATTTTAGTATTATCCAGGGACCCACGCATATCACACCACCAATGTCTCCATAACCAGCTGATTTGTGAGATAACAATGCGAGTAACTCACGCTCCATCCCTAATATGCTTTCTTTAACAAATAGCTATCGCAGATTTCTGACACTTCCTGATGACGTCAGGAGATACGGCTGAACATTCTCTGGGTGCTGCCACACCACCGACACCATCTGGCTCTGCTTGCGGGTGGAGATAATAATGTGTAGGTGTCAGCTTTGATGTCTGTATCTTAATACGCTTAAATACTGAGACACCTCAGGCCTGGGTCAGTAAGAGAGAGCATGCAGAAGGGATAAGCATAAACAAAGAGCTTGTTTCTCTGTTCTGTTCAGCCCTGAGTCTGAAGGAAGAATGGCTTTGCTTACCTCTGAATCGACGGCCATGGCATCAGCGTAGTCAGCACAGACCCGATGCTACCCTGACTATGTGTTCTTCCTTATGTGCGTATCACTATGTCACTCCCAAAAGACCCACACAAAATAAAACCCTCTGTTCTGTTCATATTCTTGTAATAAGATACTTAGAATCCAAAATTCCAAATGTGTCTAGTCCCTAACTATGGTTTTGCTTGAAAAGCTAGTGTCTGTTTAAAGAATCCAAAATGTAAATATCATTTATAGACAGATATTAAATTGTGTGGTCCAGTTTTATTTTGAGTTCTTGAAGTATTCTTAAGTAAGCATTTCTGATGACAGTGTTTATTTGTTTTGTATATTTATATCTCATAATAGCGTCTCTTATTCTTAAATTCAATTGATCCTCTTGATATACTTACAGGTACATAAAAACAGGCATAACACAAAACTATGCACGTGGCATGTGTAATTAGACAAACTATATGCAAGCATGTTCTGAAATTTGGTCTTACCGTAATAGCTAGCTAACCAATAAGCCAAATTAAGGCAAGAGCAATATCAAATGTATTGTTCTGTGCAAACTATGAGGACATTCTAGTCTTAAATGTGTGTTGCTTGAATTCGCTGGAAAACATATTCTGGAACTGGATTATCACCTGCAACTCACTTCATCCCCAAGCATGTTTGTCTCTGATTCTGGTCACTGATTCTGGGACTGGGCTGCTCCCAGGAGGAGATAACAATAAAATACCTGAGTTAAAACACCATGTCCTTGAGAACAACTAGGAAGTAAACTATTTGTACCAGAGGTGACTATTGTTTATCCCATAATATAAAAGGGCCTACGTGGGAAAGGGAAGCCTGAAATTCAGTCATGGGAAGCTCAGGCATACAGAAAACTGCAATTGGGAATTCTTGCTTCTGCCTCAGCTTCTCTGATAAGTTTCTGCTGGATGCTTTGAATACTCAAAGAATGTTTTCCTTTCTATCTATTTATCTATCCATTTGTCTGTGATTTATTTTATTATTTTATTTTTGCCTTGCTATAAGCTTCTTAGAACTTGTTGGATTTGGATATTCAGTCTTTGGGTTGTTTTATATAGTCTTTTGTCATTCTCAATACATAAACTTGTGGCCTTTTTCTCTTTTTCTGATTGTTTGGAATTCCTCTTATATATAATGTTTGTTTGCTATACAGTATTTCTTCTATCCTGTAAGTTTTTTCCAGTGTTTTTTATTCTTTTTCATTTTTTCTCTCTAGATATTTGACACAAAGCCTTTGAACTTGCACATTTTTTATTTTTTATTATTAAGTATTTCACTGGCTGCTCAGATTTTTAACTGAGTCGTTATAATATTCAGATCCAGAATTTCTGTTTCATTCTCTTTCATGATTTTCATCTTTTGTAGAATTCTTAATTTTGCTTCTGTGTTATTTTTAAGATTCTGTTTGAATCTTTCTTGTGTTTTCTTATAGTTCATGGGCTCCTTTGGGACGACTAGTTCTTAACTTTCATCAGATGGTTTGTAGAGGATCAGCTTTTACAAGTCAGTTTCTGGCGCTTTCTAAGTTTTTTTTTTTGTTTGGTTTTTCTTTTTTTCTTTTTTGGCACTGTTGGATTCTCCTATCTGTGATCCTTCTGTCTTTGTATTGATGTTTATGAATATAAGAAAGTAACCATATGTTGTAAACTAGCTTGGACTGGAAAAAAAATTTTTTTCATCCATGTTGTATAACTTTTCCTAAGGGGGTGTAGCTCTACCGTCTCTTCACTCACTCCAGATAAGGAACAAGCCACAAACCAAAGTGATGATTCTACCGAAGTCCAACTTCTTAAGGGTTACATGCAAGAATATGGGTGAGGAGCTGCTTACAGTAGAGGTGACTCAAAGGCATATGGAGCACTGAAAACTCACGTCAGCCAAAGTGAGGACTCACGAATCTACAGCCACATGGAACTCTCTGTATCACTTGCAGGAAATTCTGCTGGTTGGAGAATCTTCTTTCCTTAGCAGTCCTTACCAATCACATACCCCTGGGGAGGGAGGGACACGGTGGATAGCTAAGTTTTAAAGACTTACTCAGAGCTGTGAGTGGTCGGCCTCCTGAGTCTCGGCAACCCTCATTCTAGGATGGAATACATTGACTCAGAGAAAATTACTACGCAACAGTCAGTCAGTCTATGGTAGTATTAATTTTGATCTTGACAGCTATAATGGAAGTCTAAAGCCACACTTATAAGAGATTGTCTAGATTCGGTTAGGTTCTGAGAATATCTGTGAGGGATTGTCTAGATGGCATTAGCAAATGTAGAAACACTCATCTTAGTTGTGGATGGGAACATTACTTTCATGAACTATATACAATAGAAAGAGCAAGCAGACAAAGCAGGTATTATTTCATTGCTACCTGCTCACAACTGTGGATATGATACAACCACTTCTAGTAGCCTCTTGCTGCTGTGACTTGCCTGCTGTGATCCATCATGGATGCTGCTGATTTACACTGGGATGGTGAGAAATCCTACAGATACTGTGAACTTGCTCTTCCTATTTGCTTCAATGAGTCTTTCATTATCCAGGTGCTATCACTGCTTACCTATATTTATTAGCTCTCATAATAGTAATTTATGGTATATGAACAGATAATAGTTTAAATTAATCTTTCTATGAAAAATCAGGGTCTATAAATGTCTATTTAGATATCACTCAAATACAGTACAAGACAACAGAACATATTCTCACCCACTTCTTACCTCACATAAACATTGTATTAGTTACATTTCTATGCCTGTGAATAAACACCATAACCAAAACATAATACAAAAAAGCATTTGATAGTGGTTATGGTTTCAAAGCCTTAGAGCCCATGATTACAAAGCAAAGTACACCTGAGAGCTCACATAAGCAAGAGCCAGAGAGCACACTGGGAAAGGCATAAATATCTTGAAACTTCAAAACCTGCTCCTGTGACACACCAGCTCTAACAAGGCCACACCCCTTCCTAATCATTCTTAAGGAGTTCCACCAACTATGGACCAAATATATGAGCCTATGGAGGCCATTGAATTCAAATCACCAGAATCCACTCCCTGGCCCCCATATGTTCATAGCAGTATTATAATGCAAAACATATTTAGTCCAACATCAAAAACCCTGTAGTCTTTTACAGTCTCAAACTCAAAAGTCTCTTCTCAGTCCAAAGCCAATCTCTTTTTTATGACTCTTGTAAAATAAAAAGGCAAATGACATACACCCACCAACAATGGCATAGAATATGAATTACCATCCCAAAAGGTAGGCAACAGACATAGTGAGTGAATACTGGACCGAAGCAGGTCCTAAATCCAGCAGAGCAAACTACCAAACCTGTAGCTCCATATCTCATATCATAGAGATTAGATGGCTCTGCCCTCAAGCTTTTCTACCTGCATCTTGCTCTAGTTTCACTTCCTGTGTGCAGGTCTACTTGGCAGCTCTCCCAAGCCTCTGAAACTCCTAACATCTTGGAATCTCCAACATAATTCATGCTTCACTTTGACTGTCACGCATTGCTTGGTTCTTCAGAAAAGTTTTCCACAACCCATATATATATTCTCATGTCTCTAGAACCAAGAGCCATATGCACAGCATGGCCAAGTCCAGCTACCTACTTGGCCTCCTTGACTCACTTTTGCAGCAGTTTTGATTTGTTGATGGTTTGTAAAAGCAGAAAATTCCTTATGCCTTTCCCTTTCAGAAGTTGGGAGTTTAACTTGCTGAGGCCTTCCCTGAGGGCATCCCTCCATTTTACTCCCCATGGAGATCAGACTTCTCTTTAACCTCTTTATTTCTTTCAGTACAAACGTTTTCTCTTTCAACTGTACAATTTTCATTTCTTGCTTTTCCATTTGCTGTTCTCTATCATAGACCTGGATAAGAGTGATTACTTGTAATCGCATGACAGGCTCAATACTAGACGGTCTTGAAATCAGCTCCACCAAAGAAATTAATCTACTACTTCTCAATTTAGCCTTAGACAAATTCTTAGGACATGGACAGAAGACAGCCACAATTTTTGGCAAATTATTACAGGAATGGTCTCTAACCAAATTGCTGTAAAAGTTTTTGTTTCCCTTTGAAGCCCCTTGAGCTGGTTCCTCACAGTCCACATAGCTCTTAGCATTTCGATCTTCTAAGCTCCAATTAGGTTGGCCCATTGTTCCAAGATCTTCAACATTCCTCCAAAACTCTAGGATGGTCAGGCCTGTCATAATCCTGCTCCTAGTTCTTTTCAATGGCTGCAATAAAACACCATGACCTAGACAACCTATAAAATAAAGTATTTAATTTGGCTTTCAGTTTCAAAGGGTTAGAGTTTTTCATGGTAGAGCTAAGGTATAGCAGCAGAAACAGCTGAGGGCTTACATCTCAAACAAACTGCAAGCAGTAGGCATACTACACACAAAGTGACATGAGTCTTTTGAAATCCAGAATTCTGCCTCCAGTGAAACAACTCTTCCAACAAGTCCTTACCTCCTAATCCTTCCCAAATAGTTCAATCAACTGAGGACCAAATTTACATATATATACTCCTATGTGAGGCATTCTCATTCAAACCACTACCACCAACATACTTTTTATAGGTTGGTTCCTACTTATTTTACATATGTTGGAGTTCCTAAACAATTTCTTATTATACCACGCATTTTGGATATGTTCATTCTGCATCCCTCCTTTCTTCCTTACTTAACACTATCTTACTTTTCTCTTTCCTTTCCTCAGTTTCCCTTCTGGAATTAATATACATATACATATACATATATATATATATATGATTTTCAGTTGTATCCATGTTTTAACAAATAAAATAATTCTTTTTCATTTTTTTAAACTAAGGAACTCATTCTTTAAAAAATTAAGCTTTTTTTACTTTTAATTTTACTTATTAATTTATTCATATTACATCTCAGTTGCTATCCCATCCCTTGTTTCCTCCCGTTCCTCCCTCCCTCCCGCTTTCACCCTATTCCCCTCCACTATGTCTGTGACTGAGGGGGACCTCCTCCCTCTCTATATGATCATAGGGTATCAAGTCTCTTGTTGATAGCCTGTTATCCTTCCTCTGAGTGCCCCTGGGCTTCCCCATTAAGGGGACATGGTCAAATTATGGGGTGCCAGAGTTCATGTGAAAGTCAGTCCCCACTTCTTTCTTAGGTTTGAATAAAACTTTTGTCAATATTTTCTCTAGTAATTTACCTGGGTTGATTCCATAATGTCCTATTGCGACCAATGATGTAATATGTATTGATAGGCAGCTATCCCAGTAGTATGTTGAGTAAAGTTTGGAGAAGATTTGGAGCTATGGTGTAGTTGGGTCTTACAATTGATTTGCTTTCAGTTTACTTAGAAGCCTCTGGATTCTTTTATCAAAATATAAACAAAGTTTCCCAGAAAGAGTTCTCCAAGAAAGTTGAGGTAATTTTACTAAGTCTTTGTATACTATAAAAGAATTCATGTATCATTACAAAAAAGAGATATGGTGGCCACCAATATAATCAAGTGACAAAGTCTAGCCCCATTCATGGTAGGACATCCCAACCTTTGGGGTCAACAGTTCAAAAGTAATAAAAACAAACAAACAGAAAAAAAGTTGTGGAACTTAAACATTCTTACCAAAAAGTTGACTTAATCTAAATATAAAGAAACAAAAACCCAAAGCATAGTATTCTGCAGTGCAGTTTTCCTGGGTTCTGTTTTTAGTCAGGTATGACAGCACACACATGAAATGCCAGCACTGAGAAAGATGAGGCAAAGATATCATGAGTTCAAGGCCAGTGTGGGCTCCATTGTCAAAAAGAAAGGAAGAAAGAATAATTAAAGAAAAAAAGTTAATCCTATATTGTAATTAGAATGTGAAATCCACCCCTCCTCCCAGCACATACACATACTCATGTGTTTAGGGACTTGACCCCTAATTGGTGGCACTGTTGAGCAGGTTGTAAAATTCTTGGGAGGTGGAGCCTTACTGGAGGAAGTAGGTCACTAAGTATGGACCCTGATGCTTTATAGCCAGCCCCACTTCCTGTTCACACTCTGCTTCTTAATCATGGCTATAATGTGGCCAGCTAGGCTCCTGCTGTAGCCACTATGGCTTCTCTACCATGATGTACTGAATTTTAAGTTAAAAGAAACACCCTTTCCTTTAAATTACTTTTGTTGGGGTATTTTTTTCACAATAATAAGTGACTAAGATAGATATTGGTACCCAGAAGTGGTGCTATTGCTTTTATAAGCCTGACCATACAGCCTGTAAGCCTTTGGAACTGGTTTTAGTGAGGAAAGCAGAAGAATTCAGACCTTTGGTCTAGAATGCCTTTGAAATGCTATAAGCAGACCTTAATAGACCATTCTAGTGCAGGATAGAAGAGAGAACAGAAAAAATGTGGTCTGTGGGTGCTAACTCATAATATTTCAGAGCAGAGGAATTCTGTTGGTTAACTGGGCTAGAAGTTATTCAGGTTACACTCTGGCAAAGAATCTGGCTGCATCCTGGCCATGTCTTACAAACTTGTGTGACACTTAATTGAAAAGAAATAGGCTAACACTTTTGATGAAGGCAATCTCAAAGAAGAGCAACATCGAGGCTGTGACTTGATTATTGCTCCCTGCTCTCAATCATATCTACTGTTAAAGGAGGCAAGAAGAGGAGCAAAAAGAAATACAAATGTACTCAATGGGCCACAAAGGAAAAGAAAAGAATGTAACGTTCCAAGGGGGGTATGAGTGATATTGAAGAAACTGAAAGACAAAGGGAGTTTAGTGTGATCAGAATCCACTGTATACATCTATGACATTATCAAAGGATGGGATACAAAATTAAAAAAATAATTAAACTGTAGAGTTTGTTGAGGAATGGTATATGAGCAAGCTTAAAGCTGTGAACAAGAAGAGTGAAGGTGGACAAGTTTCTGTGGCTGTTAAAGGTATTAATTCCAGCAAATAGAAACCACTTGCTCTGTACTGGGACAAGAAAGGAGGTGCCCCAGAGGAAGAGCCTGTGATCCAAGGTACTGACATGTAAAAACTCAAACTAATTGGAAAAGAGAGAGACTAATGTAAGAATTCCAAAGGGATTTCATGCTCTTGGAAAGCAATTGCTTAGGGAAATGTTTCCCCAAGGCCAGCACACAGAGGCTGATGCAACTGGTCTAAGGAGGCCTTGTCTACATGGTGCTGTTTTTGAGGTATGAAATATATGTGATTAAGGATAGTCATGGTGTCTTGAATCAAGGATACAAAGATCTTTCAAAGCCAAGAAATGTGTGGCAGGATCAGAACCTGTGCAAGGAGAAACTGAGTCCATCGTGTGAGGCTCAGCTGAAGTCAAAGTTGCAATGGAGGTCTGACGGACATGGAGAAAGCCAGATTCATGGATGCCCACTGCTACAAGTATCATTCCTGGAGTGAAGCTGGAAGAGAGACGGTTTTCTTCAAACGCCAGAGATGGAAGGATAGAGCTATGTAAGCCCTTGGGATACCAGTCAGTTCCATCATACACACAATCTGAGACATGCTTGGATTTTGTTTTGTTTTGTTTTTGCTTTAATCTTATCATTCCTTTCTGTGCTCTCACTCTTTCCTCATTGGACAACACAGTGGGAATGGAACAAGTTTTTTTTAATACCTCAAAACTCAGTCCCCAGTGAGATACCTCCTTCAAGAAGGCCACACCTCCTAATCCTTCCCAATCTCATCAGATAGATTACATGAGCCTAGGAGACATTCTCATTCAAATCATCAGATGGAGGTGAAACTTTATAGCACAACCCTATTTCTTTTTTTATATTCTTCCTCCTGAGTGTGCGTACATTGCCCCCTGCTCCTGCTACAGTGGCATCTCTGCCTACTTCTAGATTCTGCCATCTATGGATCCACGAGACAAAATACCATGCTTAAAATCAAGGTAGTTTATCACAGCAATGAGAAACCAGTTACGGCATGTTATAAAACCTAAATGGAAGAAATATTTTTAAAGATAGAGTGAGGGTACTGTCACATAAAATTAACTAAAGACAAAGAATAGTCAATACAAAAGAGAAGAGTTGATTAGTTTTTAATGCTACAAATACGTAACTTCAAATATTTTTCAAGCAAATAGAAATTTTGAAAGGGTGTGTTGTAGAGGAGAGATTATTACATTAATAACTTGAAATAGACATTTTTATTTTTATTTAGTAAATATTATGCTTTAGAGATAAAGTAAAACCTGTAGGTATGCTATTACTTTCATAAAATTCAAGAAAAATATAACTGGAGAGATAGATTTATATGAACATAAATATACATATAAATAAAAATATTAGCACCTGATGCATATCAATAAAAATGTGAGTTAACTATAATGTCAATTTTCTTTTTTGGTTTGAAAATCTTCAAATAAATTATCTGTGGAAAACGAGAATAAAACAGTTAAAGTACTGTGTGTTTTGTTCTTAAATATTTCTCATTATTTATAACTCCTACACACATGTAGGAAAAAATTGAAAGTCTCTTTATGGTACTGCTATTTGATATCCCCCCTATCACCACCAACTACTCACTGGAAAAAATAAAAGGCACCCCTAGGTTTCATTTCCCAAAAAAAAGTAGGAAACTCCCATATTCAAAAACATCAAGCTGAAAACAGAAAGGCACCAAGATTGATGCACTCTTGTGAAGTGGCTTTAAAGCATTAATAATAATGTGCTATCGTGATGCAATACCATTTAACATGCATGCCTCTCCATGTCACTCCAGAAGGTGCTCTATGTGCACCACTGGCTTTGCTCTCTCTCTCTCTCTCTCTCTCTCTCTCTCTCTCTCTCTCTCTCTCTCTCTCTCACGTTCTTCTATTTAGTGCTGGCTCCTTTTAGCAAAGCAACTGTGAGTAATCTTACTTTTCACTGGTTTGTTCATCTTTGAGATATTCAAAAGTTACTTACTGTGTGTCTCATATTCCTGGAGCACTATTATACATACTATGTACTAGGGACATCAGAGTAAAATAAAAAAACAAAAGAACAAATTTTATAATCCCAACAATTTTGTACTTTAATAAGGTTTGGGGCTATAATAAGTAAATCAAAAGGTTATATGTCACCTTATAGCTATAAGAATTATTTTAAAGTAAATACAATGATTACTGGGAGGGTATGTTTTTAGAATGATTTGACAGCCACAGTAGCCCAGTTACAATTCTGAAGGTAATTTTTAGAAGATTCTGAAAACTTTATGAAGAGCAGCACAATGGATGAATAGGGTCGCTAGCAATATCTTTGAAGGTTCTTTTGGGCTTGCTTGCCTTCTGCAGTCTCTCTTTCCCATCTGATAGGAGTCAAAGAAGCTGTTCTTTCCCCACTACCACATGCACATAGCAAACAGTCTTAACTAAACCCTCAAAATAATAAATCTTGATGTATCTCTCGTCCCTTGAGTTGTTTCTGTCAAGCATTTAGTCACAGCTATGGAAAACTATGTAGTGTGTTCAAAGCTTAGAATCTCTGCTTCCACTATCCTGTTTCCTTCTGTGTTTGTGCCAAGCCTGCTCCATCTCTGTTATATAAGGACACCAACATTGTCCTATCATATAAGGACACTAACATTATGGTCCTTTTATGGAATAAAAGGACCGTGTTCTTCCCTTAAAAGTTGTAATCATATCTGTAAACTCTCTTTGGTCCTGTAACCTGATAACAAGAAACTACTTTTTAGGACTTTGATGCCATAGGGAGTCTTTAGTCTACCACGAACAACATTATAATTTGACCAACCTGGTATGATAAAGCAAAAGGGGAAGAATTTGGAATGTGTGCAAGAGATTTTCTGTTTAATACACCATTAAATGAACACTAAGAAGAAAGAGAGAGCATAATAGCAGGGCATGAAAATAAGTCCTCTCAGACTAGAGGCTTTCAATGACCCAATATTGTTAGATGGGAAATGCGAGGTAGAGTGTAGAGAATGATATATTTAAAGCTGAGGTTATAGAAGGGGAACACAGGGGTATAATGCATAAAAGGGCCACTGAAGAAGTCATCTGGGTCATTTAGGCAAAACAATAGTATTTATGACAAAAGTAAAAGAGAAATACTTTTAAAATTCTGTCTGCACATAGGGAAGGGGAGTAAGGGGAAAATGAGAGGGAGGGAAGAATGGGGGGATACAAGGGATGGGATATCCATTGAGATGTAACAAGAATAAATTTTTTAAAATTGAAAAAATTTTTGTCTGCAGCACACAGACTGTGATGGATTCATTTTGCCCAGAAGCTTGGGACTCTCTGACTCACTCTGTATAACCTTCCCCCCCTGCATAGACCACTTCTATTAACAGTAAACTGTGTCCATAGCTAGTCATGTTTTACATATTAACATCATTACATCATCACATGGAATCGAATCTACCGCAAGTCATCTGAGACCTACTCAGCCGACCTTATATTAGAAACAGCAAAGTAACCATAAACAGCATTGATAATGGACTATTATCTAGACAATCATTACCTGAATGCAATCCATAGACTATATTACATCAAACAGGAAAATCTCCCAAGTAGCAAGGCACATAATTGCAAGACTAAGCAACATCAGTATTGCATTCAATAATCATTCTTTCATGCTTTCCTCTGTGGTCCCCTTTGGGTTCCTAAGGAACTGCTAAAATGACAGATCTGCCTTGCTAACGCCACCCCACACAAATATGTTCAACACACATCCAAGAAGTGGCATTCTCTTTCTCACACAAAGCATTTACTCTCCCATCTTATAACTTATTCATCTCTAGATGAACTCGGATGTTTATCCTTAGTTCTTGTGTGGCTCCAGTCTAGAAGGATTTAAAAAAATATATCTTATGAAGTAAGATAAATTATTTGCCAAAAAAGACATTTTCTAAAGTACATGGAAGATATTTTATGGTACATCTGTGCATATCATTATACAGATTTCATATTTTCAAGAACTCTTGTAAAACACTGAGCAACTGTACAAACAACTGACATTTGCATTCCTGAAGGACATCCTGTTGGAATTTTTTCTATTCTTAAAGTCTTAAGGCATTTTACTTATATAGTGTTTCAATTCTCCAAACTGAAGATCTGACTTTCTTTCATCTACCATCCTGAGCTGCTATATTGCAAGATTGGTAATGAAAAGATATTAATTAATTTCTATTTGATTTGTATTATAATGTTTTAAAAATTTTGGAAGCATATATTTCAGTAATTGTGGCAGAGAGCTTTAAATTGCAGAAAGACAAAAGGAAAAATCACAACACTAAGCTTGCTCTCTTAGTGCTCTCTTCATCAGCAGGAATTTTCCCATGCTATTTCACATAATGACTCTGCTCAAAGATTGGTTGTTTATGGTGAACTCCCAGCTCACTAAAATGGTATGAGGAAATAAATAATACATGTGTAGAAAATATCGTTGAAGATGGAGAAGACTATCAAAATACCTCAAGACTCATAGAAATAGGTCGATTAAAAATAGATGTCCAAATCAATATGTGAAGGGAAAATTCAATCTAATTTTGGGCATTCTATAAGTTGTCTTATACTCAGTCATTACAAGCACCGTTACAATGCATTGTATCAGTATTTCTAATACTGTTTGTTCATTGTCTCTGACATCCTCATAAACCAATAAAAGTAATGAAAAGGCCTTTCATCTAGGTGTGGGAATAGGATGACCCCATGATGAATAGTTTGTTTTTGTGACAATTCTGTGCTCTCACTAAAAGAAGACAGTACACCGGGATCCAGTAGGCTTTGAGTCATGCCTGCATCTGAGCTGATACCTTGGAAAGAAGATGCTTTGAGATTTAGTAACTGGCATGAAGGTCTCTGCAGGTAACCAGAGAATAATAAAAAGGAGAATGAGCTGTCTTTTGAGTCATAATATGTTGTTGTTGTTGTTGTTGTTGTTTTGGTTTGGGGATGTTTGTTTCTTTTGGGGGGGTTGGTCTTCTGTTTTTCGAGACAGGGTTTCTCTATATAGCCTTGGCTGTACTGGGCTTGCTTTGTAGAACAGGCTGGCCTCGACTCAGAGATCTGCCTGCCTCTACCTCCCTGAGTGTTGGGATACAAGCATGCACCACCACACCCGGTGGGTCATCCTGTTTTAAATAAGGCTAAATACAACTCCTGAGGAAAGATTTCTGACATTTTGTCATTTAGAAATAGTGTTTCCTGAAACCTTTTCAAACCTATTGAAAAATGAATAATGAATAATAATTTATTATTGAATAATGTTGCTTAATGCTTATAGAATATTCATCAAATTTTATTTTAAGTACTTAAGACACAAGTAAAAATGATTGGGAAGAAATATGTTTATATATTCTTTATAATTAGCTTAATGTTTTTTGAAACTTTACTAAAAGCATTTCTACATTAAAAAAATATTAGCAGGTAAATAGAAATCTACAACTTGTAGAACCGGTTCTCAATCCCACTAATCTTTAAAGTTACCATAAATATAAAGTAATGTAAACACTATGTAGAGCACAATTTAAATGAACTCATGGAACTAATAAATTCATATAATATATATGTTGCCATTTCAAAGTGAATTTAATTCAGGCTGCTGCCTGAGCAGTCATGGCCCCAGCACTATGTCATCCTCTACGGCCAGCTGAAAAGTACCATCTTTCCTAGCCAGTTGAAGTGCGTCAGCATCTACAGGATGCTGAAAAGCTGCTGTTATTCATGCTGGCATCCATTGGGGAAGCCAAATTTGTCATCCTAACCTCCAACTTCCCTCTAATTCTTTTCTCAAAGTGAGCTCCCTTACAGCTCAAGAATAAAGACCTTTATTGGGCAGTTAAGGTGAACAATCCTTGGAGGAAGCTATAGGCCCCAGGGATGGGGCAATGGAGTTGACTCATGATAACTTGCATAGACTGGGAGGCTCCCACCACTCATGCCTGAAGCTGTGAACCTCAGAAGAGCACAGAAATCGACTCATCTCAAAGGAACAGGCAGAAGGAGTGCAGTTGTTACACTTTTGGAAGAAGCTCTGGAGCAAGACTGGAAACTAATGCTGACCCAACGTGAGGACCTACAATACATGGCAGAAGCTGTGGAAACATGTAAGAGGTCATAGCTTAGCCAGGCTAGGACATGCTGGCACACAGCGACACTAAACAATTATGAGAGACTACAGAAGAAAGAATTGAGCCAGAGCAGTCCCAGGGTAGGATATCTAGTGTGAAGAGTCACACCACACAGAGAAGCCAGGGGTCTTGTTGAGCCTTCCTTCAGTAGTGACTGTTAGTGCAGGCAGTAGCTGACATTGGAGAAGACTAAAGATACAGTGTATAGCGCTGAATACTAGTCTAATGCAAGAAATGACACCTCAGTCCTAATACAAGTTAGTAGTCTACTGAAAATGCAAATGTTTCCACTGAAAAAAGAAAGGTGACTTGAATTTCAGTTTGTTGTTGTTTTGTTGTTGTTTTGTTTTGTGTTTTTCAAGATAGTGTTTCTCTGTGTAGCTTTGGCTGTACTGGACTCTCTTTGTAGTCCAGGCTGGCCTTGAACGCATAGAGATATGCCTGTCTCTGCCTCATTGAGTACTGGGATTATGGGTGTGTGCTACCATGCCTGGCTCTGGTGACTTGAATTTAAAAAAAAAAAAGTTTCAGCCAATAAATTAACTTCAGCTGTATGTAAACATGCAAAATTAATATATTAAAAACAAAGGAAATATGTCCTTTCCAAAAACTTGTTAATTGTATATTAATGACCTCAACAAGAACTAATTGGATGAAATCCCAAACAAATAATTCAAAAGCATAAGGACAATACAGGAGGTAAACTTTAAACCCCTTCCCAGATCTAGCCAATGGTCAGAATATTCTCCACAGTTGAGTGGAGAGTGTGATATGACTTTCTCACGTACTCTGGTGCCTCACATTTGACCATGTCCCCTGGAGGGGGAGACCTGGTGGCACTCAGAGGAAGGACAGCAGGTAACCAAGAAGAGACTTGATACCCTATGAGCATATACAGGGGGAGGTAATCCCCCTCAGGAACAGTCATAGGGGAGGGGAATAATGGGAAAATGGGAGGGAGGGAGGAATGGGAGGATACAAGGGATGGGATAAACATTGAGATGTAACAAGAATAAATTAATAAAAAAAAGATTAAAAAAAAAAAAAAACAAAAGCATGATGACAAATGTGCCCAAATAAAAGACATAAGTGTACAATATTCCAAGAGAACAAACTTGTAAAGCTAAATAAAATAAGGAAATCAATAAAAGGTATGAAATAGAATTAAATAAAGAAATAGAAACATTATTAAAAGCCAAACTGAAATGATCCTGGAAATGAAAAAAACAACAAGCCAAATAAAAATTTTAGTGGAAGCCAGGTAGTGGTGGCACATGCCTTTAATCCCAGCACTAGGAATGCAGAAGCAGGTGGATCTCTATGAATTCCAGGGCAGCCAGGCTCTGTTACACAGAGAAACCTTGTGTCATAGGAGGAGAAGAAGAAGAAGAAGAAGAAGAAGAAGAAGAAGAAGAAGAAGAAGAAGAAGAAGAAGAAGAAAGAAGAAGAAGAAGCCTCAGCAGCAGGATAGAACATGAGAAAAACAGAGTATTGGGGCTTAAAAACAAGGTAGAGGAAATAGATAATCCAGTAGAGATTAAGGATATGACTTGAATTTAGGAAATCTTGGTGACATGATGAAAAGACAACAGTGTTTAATTATACTCATCAAAGAATATCTCATCACAGACACAAAATGTTTTCGATAAAGTCATAGATGAAAATTTCCCAAATTCTGTATTAAAAGATGCATATATATGTAACATTGTCTAACATATTGGTTTAAAAAACAGGATCTTTCTTTTTTTCTCCATCAAATAATTATACCTCACCATCCAAGACGTACACCACCTTAAGGAAAAGGGGCTGAAAGAAGATCTCCCAATCCAATGGAACTGAGAAACAAGCAGGCATATTTATTTTTATATCTGACAAAATAGAATCCAAACCAAAACTTGTCAGAGAGATAAAGAAGGTTACTTTATACTCGTTAAGAGAACAATCCATCAAGAGGAAACTACAATTCTAAACATATATGCATCAAACACAGGTGCACCCATTTCATAAAATAAACAGTACTAGATATAAATCTGAAGATTAATCACAACACAATGACAGTGGCCAACTTCAGTACTCCTACTCTCACCAATAGATAGATCACTGGGACAAAAACTAAACAAAGACACACTGGAGCTAATTAAATGAGTTCATAAATCACATGGGTCAAAGAGATGTCTAGAGTACATTCCACTCAAGCACTAAAGAATACACATTCTTCTTGGCAACCCACAGAACTTCCACCAAAGTTGATGATATATTAACACACAAAGCAAGGCTCAAAAAAGATAGGAAAATTGAAATGGGATACAGAAGTCTATCTGACCACAATAGGATACAGTTAGATATCAACACCAATAAAGACTAGAGAAAAATGCAGATTCACAGACTTAACAACATACTACTGAATGGTGATGAATGAGTCACTGAACTAATCAAGAAGGAAAATTTAAAAATGTTCCTAATACTGAATGAAAATTTAAATACAATAAACTAAAATCTATGGCACACAATAAAGGAAGTCCTAAAAAAAAAAAAGTTTACAGCAGTAAATCCCTTCATAAAAATAACAGAGGGACCAGGTGTGGTGGTAGATGCCTTTAATCTCAGCACTCAGGACACAGATGCAGGTGGATCTATAAGAGTTCAAGGCCAGCCTGAGTTACATAGTGAGTTCCAAACCAGCCAGGGCTACATCGTCCAACCTTGTCTCAAAAAGAAAACAACAACAAAAAAACAAAACCCACAGAGAGCGTGAATTAAATACTACTTTAATTTAATGATATAGGTTAAGGCATTGGAAAAACAAGAACAGACCACACCCCAAAACACTAAATGAAGAAAAATAGTCAAAAACAGGTGAAAGAGATGGCTCAGCAATTAAGAACATATTTTCCTCTTTCAGGGCACCCAAGTTTGGTTCTCTGTACCTACATTGAATGGCTTATTATTGCTTATATATCCAGCTCCAGGAAATCTTATACCCTCTTCAGATACACACACACACACATATGACATATACTTACACAGACACATACACATGAATAGAAATATAATACAGGGCAGAAATGAATAAAATAGAAGTTTAAAATGGGAATTGATAAAATGAAATTTGGTTTTCTGAAATGATGAACATGTGGACAAACTTAGCCAAAGTAACGGAAAGACAGAGAAGACACAAATTAATAAAACTGGGAATAAAAAAGAAGATTCTTATATCTCACCTTGCACAAAACCCAACAGCAAATGAACTCAAGGGTGAAACTGTTAGAGGAAATGGTGGCAACTGTGTATCAACCTACAGGCATAGGTAAGGACTTTCTGAATAGAACTGCAGTAGCTCAGAATATAAGGCCAACAATCAACAAATAGAATCTCACGACGCAAAAAAAGTTTCTGTATGGGAAAAGAAACCGCCACTCAAGTGAAGAGGCAGCCCACAGGATGGGAGAAAAACCTTGTCAACCATTCATCCCACAGAGGATTAGTGTCTAAAATATATAAAGACCTCCCCCCCCCAAAAAAAACTAAACATCAAGAAAACAAACAATCCAATTAAAATTGGGCTATAGGAAATAGAAAGTTCTCAAAAAGAAGAAATACGAATGGCTAAAAAAATACCTTGAGAAAGGTTCAATGCCCTTCATCGTCAGAGAAGTGCAGATTAAAACTACTTTAAGATTCTATTTCATTGCGGTCAGAACGCTCAAGATTGACAATGCAAAGAACAATAAAGGGAAGGCTTGGGTGTGGGGGAAGGGAGGCCTCATACGCTATTGGTGGGGGTAGAACTAAGAAATACACTTGTTCTAGTTGGTTTTCTTTTGCTGCCCTAGGCACCATAAGCAAAAGCAACTTGGGGAAGAAAGGTTTCCTTTGGCTTATTTCAATCTATTGGTTCATTCCTGAGGGAAGTCAGGGCAGGAACTTGAGCAAGAACCTCGAGGAAGGAAGTAAAGCAGAGATCATGGCAGAGTGACATAGACTGACTGGCCTGTTCTCCATGGCTTGCTCATCCTGCTTTCTTATATATGCCAGGACAACCTGCATCAGTACACAGTGCTGATCCCAGAAGACATGGATTAGTTAATGAAAGCCGCAGTAGCAGACATGGTCAAGGAGGCTCCCAAGATCTCCAAAATGACACTGGCTAACGGCACCTGTTATTGGTTCCTCAACAGAATCATATCACTGAAGACACCACAAAATTGGCTTGAAAGTAGAGAAAAATCGATCTTGAACTAAACAGGAAATTTGCTCCTTGCTCGCTAGCTTTTATAACACCATGAAGCATTTTTCAGGCTGTAGGCAGAGAAAAAGGTAGTAACGGCCTTACTCAAGGAAGGAAGTGTGATGCTACAATACCAACTTTTCACGAAAGATGTGCACACTAATACAGTAGTGGCATGTCTGCTAGATGGGTTAATAAACATCTTTGATATCATATTTGAGGCCTGCTACACTGGAGGAAATCCTTGCCTGGTACTATAAATCTGATCAAAAGTCCATGCCTGGAAAGTCATATGCTGAAAGAGGAACCTACTTCTGTTATTATGCTAAACAGTCCTGTTGCCACATTGCCTTTTAAATGTCAATATTTATGAGCATACATCTTGTGCTTCTTTATTGACAGAGAAGTTTCTGTCTTTCAATGTGCAGTGGTCAATGCAGAGACAAATGACTGGTCCAAGGGCCATAGCACATGATGTGAATGTTCAGCCTCAGTTGAACATCTATATCATTTCTCCCATTAAAGCTCAAGCAAACCCCATGGAAGAGGAGGCAGAAAGAGTGTAACAGCCAGAGGGTAGTAAGGTCATTCTATCTTTTGGATGGTATTCTGTCTTCTGGACAGGACATGCCTCTTGTACTCATGACCTCACAGCTGTGGCTCCTTGTGTAGTATGCAAATACAATCAAGTCAGTGCAAATCCAGGCATCCAGAGAGGAGAGGCTTGTGAGGCCGCACCTCTAGATACAGAGCTATTGGCAGCTAGAAGTAGAGTTAATGTCAGTAGGTGGCTGCCGAGGAAGGACGAGTCATTTTTGTATGTGGCCACTTCTCTGTTATCTACTTTCCAGTGGAGAGTCCCATACCAATGTGCATATTAGCAGTAAATTATACTTACTAGGACACTCACACATAAACACATGCACACACACACACACACACACACACGTGTGCACACACACACACGTATATGAGACACACAATAACACACAGAAAAGAATATGAGGTTTGAGGGGCATGAGTTGAAAGGATTTGAAAGGAGCTGGAAAGGGTAAATGATGAAAGGATATGATCAAACCATATTATATACACATTTTAAATTATTTTTTAAAGTATTTTAAAATCTTGATATTTAAAATAGTCACCCAACATAATTCTCTGCATAGCATGGTTGACTTCCACTCCCTTGTTTAAAAAACAATAAAATAAGAATGATTTTAATGCACACCCACTAGTTTAGTATCATATATGTGTATATTGTTTATATATCATATGTATACATATATATTTGTGAGTCCTGAGAAACATTTTATCCCTCATAAGCTCATAAAGCATATAGATGGCAAATATTAAAGAGTCAAGGGCAAAAATCGATATTTTCTACCTTATGTATAGAGAGAGAGAGAGAGCATAAACTTCTTGGTGGACAGAAACCACTATTGCTCCTTTATTTCTTTCTCTCTCCCTTTCACTGGCTCACTATGGGAAATGGAGGCTGCTTGTAAAACTCTAAAGCTGTCCAGCCCAAGAACTACTGACTAAGTTGGAACTAGAGAGGGTGAAGCATTTATAAATGGATCACCCTCTCCCTATAATCACCCTCCACTCGTCACCCCAAAACACAGGACTCGAGATACTACCAGAATTTACAAAACTCAGGAAGTTCACGAAACTTACAGAACTCATAATGCTATGCCCCCAAAGGTTCTATAAGCAGTAAACACTTGCTAGGGAAGAGCGAATTGCTGGGTAGAATAGACTACAAGGTAGGCAGGAAGCTCAAGGGATGCAGCTTTTGAGCATCATCAAGTATGCTGGGATGAGCTTCTGAGGGATGCTGCTAACTTTCAGTCATTTATACCCCTGTATGTAACCACAATACAGTCACTGATTCAACAACAAGACTTGGTGGAATTATTATTATTATTATTATTATTATTATTATTATTATTATTATTATTATTATTATTATTGTCAGCCTGTGGTGTCCTACCTATGGTGGACAGCTATGCCATACCAGAAAAAGCCACATAACGACATTCCTGTAAATTTATTATATAGCTTATATCCCTAAAATATTTTGAATGAGTTACATTCACTAATCCAGTACAAAAGATGAATTGGGTAAGAAAATAAGGGTAAGAGATCAGGAATCAGAATCTGGTACCCTGCACATTATCACAATAATGTGTTAGAAAGTTGCTTGGTACTGTCTTAAAAATTCTAATTGGATACAAGCACACTAGAATTCTATCAGCCAATAAAACCTTTAGGTGAGTGGCAGTTTATTTCTTAATCTGACTGGTTATGGTCATTGGTCATGTCAGAAAACAATGTCATCAAAGCTAGCCACTTCCTGCCCCAACACTCACACACAGTAATGCCAGGAAAACAGGAAGAAGCAGTAGCCTTCAAAACTTCAAAAAAATCTATGGAAATTCCTAGCCACAGTTTCCAGGTCATATGTTTAATCAGAGAACCTGAAAATCATCAAAAAATAGTTCTAACTTTTAAGCTTGAAAAATATTTTTGCTATTATTTCTTGTCAACTTCTAACTTGATGGACCTGACTTGCATAAATTACCTTCTCCTTACCTTACCTCTGACAGTGGATTTCTAAACAAAACCGCAGATTGGCAAATGATGCGCCGGCTGCATTGCATGCACCCGTGTTAAAGGGCAGTATTAGCTTTCTCTCGGGGTTGCTGTAATGGATACGGTTTTAAACCCCCTCTCTTTATTTTGTCTCTGTCTCCTGTTACAGGCAGGTTGTTTCCCCACATCTCTTTGAGAGCTTACCAAATATTTGAGCATCAGGAAACCCTCAACTCTCCTCTCAAAATAAACTACCAAGTGTTTCTTTTCATGTAACTCTTTAGGCAAGGAGCACATTTGTTTAGGGTGACTTTCTGGTTCTGTAGTAAAAAAGATTTTAGGTAAATTAGTTGGTAAATTACTGTAATTATGTTCATAAAAGCTGCTAAAAATAACCACTTTGTAGGACAAAAAAATCATATATTTTTTTCTTCCTCAGATATTTCAGAAATTTGGACTAGAATGTCTATTTCTTTTAAATTGTAACAGAATTAAAATACCAAGAATGACTAATGTACCCATAAGCCTTTAATAACACTGAAATTTACATAAACTAGGCTTTCCAAGGACTTAAAATGATAAACATCCAAAGATAATCTGAGCCACATCTGTCCTGCTTCTCCTCTGAATCTTGGTACATGAGTAAGCACTACCCAATGCCAAGCTACAAACGGCTTTCTTTTTACTGTTAAATATGTTTGTTGAGCAAATGTGCCCCTCCTTCGGCAGCAAGTGGAGCGCCCCAGCTCAGCTCAGCTGCCACTAGAGCGGGAGGAGTTATTTAAACACAAGAAATAGAGCGCTTGCAAATGACAAATCTTTGTCCGTGTTTTCAAGCACAGAAGCAAACACTGGCAGCAAACACCAGCAGCAATGAAAAGAATCACTTGGAATTTACTTTATTTTCCCCTTCTTTAGAATCAGTAAGGCAGTGATTGGTGCAGTCACATAGAAGCATCTAGAGCAGGTCCCTGCCTCCTGCTGGCAAATGAAGCCCATCTACCCCTCTGAGAGAGATTCTTTTTGGTTGGTTGGTTGGTTGGTTGGTTGGTTGGTTGGTTGGTTTTTTGAGACAGGGTTTCTCTGTGTAGCCTTGGCTGTCCTGGACTTGCTTTGTAGTCCAAGCTAGCCTCGAACTCACAGCGATAGGCCTGCCTCTGTCTCCCGAGCGCTGGGATAAAAGGCGTGCACTACCACGCCTGGCTCTCTGAGGGAGATTCTAAAAGGATGTTCTACCACCACCACCAGAGGTCAGGGGTGGGAGGGGGGTGAGAAAGGGAGGGAGAGAGGGAGAGAGAGAGAGACAGTGAAACAGAGACAGAGACGAGCCTATGTTTTTCATTCTCAAAACATCAGCCCTCTGCTCACACACACACACACACACACAGACACACACACACACACACACACACACACACACACACACACACACACAGAGAGAGAGAGAGAGAGAGAGAGAGAGAGAGAGAGAGAGAGAGAGAGAGAGTAGATTCCTTTATAACTTCCATCAGTGTTTGCTTATTCAGAGATTTAAGAAACTCCAATATCTTTCCAAACAGCAGGATTTTGTTTGCTTTTGTTTTTTGGCAATGCCACATTTTTTGTTTACTGTGTAAACCGTAAATCACATGTTACATAACACTCAGTTACTTTTGTAAAGAAACATTCCACCCTGTATAAATGGCTCTTTGGAATCATTAAATGTTGTCTTATATTTGAACAAACCATTTCACATACAATCTAACCTATCTTTACTAACTGCTCCCCCGCCACATAAGGCAAAAAAGACAAATGTCTAATAACCTACCTTGAAAATTCAAAAGTAGAAGCTCCAGTGCTAACCACTCCAGCAAACGTCCCTTCTTGCACTCTCATTTGATACTTGTTTCCTGTGAACCTTCTAGAATTTTTGTTTCATGTGAGAAAGAAAATTTAGAGCATAATATGGTGGTTTACGCAGGTGCTTATTGCAAAAACATATAGTGGCTTTGTGTCTCAGCACAACGGAGTACACATTAGCAACCGTAAGGCCTGGAAATATCATGACTCCTCAAAAGGCTGTCAGTCCTTGAGTGATCAGCAACCACCACATTTAATTTGTTTTCTATACAACAAGCAACGTGGTGTGGGTCTGAGTGGCCATTTCAGGAGAATGAGAGCTTCTAGGGAGACAGCTGTTTGGGTCAATGTGATCACGCACGATCAGCACACATATGTAACTATTAGTACTTCTCTTATGGCTTATGATTTGCTTGCCTTACCTTGCTTTGCCCTACAGAGAAGAGGTCTTTTAATGAAATGGAGATCCTCCCTGCCCCTTTGCGGCTGCTTTTCCATTTGGTGTGCAGTCAACTGTATATTTAATACAAACATTGCTTCAGGATTTCCTGAGCAGATAAGAAGGAGCTGGTGTTAGGGTGCAGAGCAGAGAGAACCTGCATGCAGGTAGCCCAGTGAGTTTAGCTTGGTGAATAATTATCATGATGAGTATAATTAATAATTATCTTGTGCCGGTGGAGAATTGTACTAATTGGTAATCTCTTCTCTTAAAAGTCCTAATATTTTATTTCTGCTTATTGCTAACTATCAAGTGGAATGCTAATGGAAATGTGGGTGACTGGTATTGTAATAATTATTACTGTAATCACATTCCGCAGCTAACCTCTAATTAAAATAAATCAGATGATGTAGAGAATTGGCTACACAGAGTTGTGTTCCAATAATATGTCTTATTGGGAGAAATTATTTTCTCCCACAGAAAGCCTTTGGATATGAGATTAAGAACTATTTGGGTAAATGGTATTTCTAAGGAGGTGTTTTCTGTGGCCATACATAGGTTAATTGCATAATTCATCAGATGATGGAGTTTTACAATGAACATGTGTTAGCATATAATAAGTGCCACCATTTTAATGGAATTATAATATTTTTCTTTTGCAATTTTGTGCAGGTCAGTCTTGGATCTTCAGTGGGTAATGAATGTATGAATGCAAAGCTGTGCTTTCTTGCTGAGCTCTTAAAAGCAATTAGAGAAATGTGTTCGTATGGTTTATAAAACAGTTGTATGATAAGGGATTGGTCATTTTTCTTTATACCTGTGAGAATTTCAAATATCACATTTATAATAGCTATGTTATATTAATGTATTTGAGTATATAGAGATATATGCATGTATGTATGTGAACATATATGTATATACGTATGTATGTAAATAGATATGATCACAAATATCTGTTCAAATTGTTTTTGAAGATGAACTATCAATACATCATCAGATAAAAGCACAAAAGCTGGCAATAGCTGCATATATGTCTTTCTTCATATGGATAGAAATGAAGACAGAAGAACCTTCTAAAATGATAAATATGAGTGATAATTTGTACTATCGTCTGGTCTTGCATCACCCTAACGCACAGCTTATTTTCATTCATTTTGTCAGAAATCCTTTTCTGGAAATGGGTAGCTAGAAAATATTTAACCATTGTGGGACATATAGTCCATAGCAACGGTTGAATTCTATTCTAAAGCACTGGTAATCACACATAAAAGAAGGTGTGGGTGTGTCTTTGCTCGTTAAAACAAATGGTAGGCTACATGCAATCAACAGTCGCAAGTTTGTCAGCCTCCGCTATATTATAAGCAGTTTCTGAGCATTTCATGGATGTCAAATGCTATCCTGAGTACAAGAAGTATACAATAATACCTCTCTTAGGATCTTCCACCCTATTAAGTGATTGCATAATACACTTAAAGTGATACGCTAAGGGATACAATGGGTTCAGTTTTCTTTAATTTGATTGGGTCCATAGTTACATCCATGACAATTACTGTGAGTTAATTACCCTGTGGATCATCAAAGTATATAGAAAGTGTGAGTAGGAGTTAAATAGTGAATGCAAACTGTTGAGTGTTTTTTTTTTTTTTTTTTTTTTTTTACTTTTAATGAATGTCTATGATTTACACATCATACACCAAATTCCCTCTCCTCCCCCTAGCAAAATAAAACAAACAGGAAAACAAAAATTCTTGTCACAAAAGCTGTAGTGTATCACACTTTTTACATTTTTATTAAATATTTTACATGTACATTTATATTACTACACATAAACAATAAACTACCTACAACAAGAAGAAACACAAAGCAATCAGGAATTATATATATGTTACATTCATAGTGTTTTGGCTATTTGTATTTGGCAACCTTGAAGAAAAATATCTATCAAATCTCATCATTATCAACTTAAAACATCTACCTAGATCTAAAAACATCTTAACCCCTCAACAACTAAGCTTAATTATAAAACTAAACTATTTGGTCTTCAACTCTATCAGAGACTTGAAAAGGAATCAAATTAATTACCTGAGTATACAGGGTGTGCAGGTTAGCACCTTCCCAAATCAGAAGAAGACAGAGACAGTTTGCTACCTGAGCAGTCACCCAAACCTCTCTATAACATTGGAGCATCAACTTCAGCATTCTGGCCCAGTATATCTGATAGATGTATTTGTGGGCCAGGAACTGCTGAGGACTTGTCTTGGCAGAGTTTGGCCTTTGACTCTGCCTGCATCCAATCTTGCCCATTTTTAGGTAGAATTCTGGCTGTGGCAGAAACAAGGACATTTTTCCCAGTGGCTTGTTTGCCACATTTGAAGCCATCTCCATAAGGAGGTTCTTTGATGATTACTATCTTCTTTGAGGTAGGCTGGGTGTTGCCAGGAGTTAACTTGTCTTGTTGTAAATGTATCTTTGAAATAATGAAAACATCTTTAAATGCCATATTCTGTATGTCTCTGAGGTTTTTGAAGACCTTATCAAAATATTTTACCTTATCTTTCTATAGAATCATATCTATCTGTTACACGTAGGACGTACACTCCTGTGATAAAAATAGACTAGTAATTGATGTGACCATGATTTGATCAACTAACAATTAACTTGTATAACTTACTTATCCTAACCAGCCTGCAATAACACTTTCAAAGTATTGGAAGTAAACCTTGTATTAAAATTGAGTTGTATGGACACAATAACCACATATTAGAGTAGAAATATATATAATGTGTATAAAGAATAATCTTAAATTTGAATTCTATATCAATGTATCTGAAATTAAACTTACTTTGCATCTATATACAAAATTCTATACCAGTGAATTAAAAATAACATTGTGAGTAACAATTAAGGCATTAAGTTGCAAAGTGGACTCATTAATCTTCTTTTTGTCCTATCATCCCTATATATTTCTATATTCCCCCTTCTTTCTTTTCAACCTCTATCTCCAAACCTAAGAATGAAAGATAAAGGAAAAGAAAGACATCCTTTAGTCCAACCTTGTTTTGTCTCTAAATAAGACCAATAATAACTTATAACCATCTCCCAATGAAAATAAACATCTATCACCCAAGAAAGCAACCCAATCCCCCTTAAAGGAAATGGACGTCATTCTCTTAAAGTTTCTTCTGGCTGATTTGGGATGAATAATACCTTTGTAGGGGCCCAAATAAAATTGTGGAAATAGTTAAACACGTTAGGAATAGTGTTTAGGGTTTAGTTTCTAAATGTTAAAAAATTCCAGGCTTAATTAGAGTCGTGTGTGGGACAGCCTGAAATGCTGAATCAATTGGGATTGAAATCTTCCTTCAAAACTGTCCTGGGAGCTGTCCTGTTCTGATGAGGAACAGCAACGGAAGCACTTGGTGCTGGAACATGAGGGATGCAGAATGTCAGTGTCCAGCATGCTGAGAGGAATGAATCCTGTCAGGTCTGATCCAGCATCAGTATCCTGTTCTTTTGTTCTGAAAACATATAATTTCTCACAGGCATTATATAATCCTAAGATTATAAATGTATAAGGAGTGCGTGATGCACAGAACAATTAAAGCTGGTTGTCTGCTCTTCGTATTAGCAGGAAAAAAAGACATTTGTAAATCTTCATTCATGCCGTATGAAAAATAACATCTAATAATAAGTCACAGGGATTCTGTAGCCAACAAGAAGCATTGTCTATGCATAGACATTCATGTCTCAGCCAGTCTCAGAGCTATTCCCATGTAGTGGGATTAGCAATATAAGGTATCTGCTTGTTCTTCAGGTTGAATTCTTCACATCCTGATTGTATCTCCCTCCCTCCCTCATCCCTTTCCCCTCTCTCTCCCTCCCCTCGTCCTCAGAAAGGGGAGCCCTCCTCCACTAACATCTGACCTCTACCTATGAAGTTTCTTATGTTCTACTTGTATCCTTTTCCTCTGTGGCCTAGCAAGGCTGCCCTACCAGGGGGAAGTGATCAAAGTTGGGGAGCCAGAGTTTTCATCAAGATGACATCATTTTAAGATGTTCAGCAATAGTCCTATTGACAGACAAAGAGCTGGAAAAACAATCAAACAAATAAAACTAGTGCATGGCTGAGACCAATTAATGTCCAGGGGAAACATTGATGCATAAATAAAAGTTAATGACAATGAGCTTGAAGAGGTGGATTGTGCTAGATGGTGGGGGTCCCGGTCTCCATGTTCAACACTAGATTTTGTCTGTGACCACTGATGTAGAAAACCCGGAGCTTGGTAGACCATTAGAAAGCATCGGATTATGGCATCTGAGAAGTGGAATGAGTGTGGAGACAATACAGAGTATCAGTCGGGAAGGAATGCTTTACAGGACTACAAGTCAAGGCCACAGCTCTGGGTGAGATGAAACATTTTAAGACATAGTGAGGACCTGGGCTAGCTTGCTGCTTGGGGTTAGTGACAGTGAGAGCTTCCAGAGGATTCTTCTAAACTTTAGAATCTAAAGTGCATTAAAACTCCTCGTGAGTGTGCTTATCACCCAGGTGGTTGTGTACAGATTATTGAAAATTAACTGAAGTAATTGTCCTTGAAATGTATAATGGCAATGAGACTGAGGATGAATTCAGTATCATCTGAAATGTTTTGTGACTTCTTATTTTAAAGTGATTTGAGTAAAATATCAAACTTGTTAGATCTGCATAGGCTTATTCTTTAATCACAGTCAGATTTCTTAGAGGCATAGAATCAATTCTTAAAGCAGTTTCATTTTGAGAACATACCACTTTATTTCAAGCAAACTTGCTGTCACATGTTCTCTAAATTTGTGTTTATTTGATTTATGGCATTATGTAGGCATATTTTAGTAAAGTGTAAGTATAGGCATATTTACTTAATGCATAACATTTTTTAAATTAAGCATTGTTATTCTGTTGAAGTTTCAGCATAATAAGAAACTTTTATGGTAAATTTTTGACCAGAAATACTAATAAATAACAACAATTAATGAAAATAAATTTAAAGGAGAAAAAGGAGAGGAATATGGGAGGATTTGGAGAGAGAAAAGGAATGGAAGGAATATTGTAATTACATTATAAGCTCAAAGCTAAAAAAAATATGTCAAAAGGTTGCAGTTTTACTCAATAATATAGAAAATGCTTTGAGGCCAACGAAGAATGATCTCATTCACAAATTAGAGAGATGTCTGTGTCCAATTCCTGGAGGACTCTGGGAATTTTGAGCACAGGCAAAATGGCTCCCGTGAATACTAGTCAAAAGGCAAAGAAACTTCTCACCAAAACAATGCCATCTGGGAAAACAGAGTGGACCTTTGAGAGGATTGAGTCCCGTACAACTGTTCCCCACTCTGCATGACATCTCACGGTAGCTGCTCTTTGTTTTTTCCCTTGGAGATCATGCAGGAATCAACTGCCAAGCATGCCTTACACCTCCATGCCATCTAATTATAGCCTGCAACACTCCAGAGTGCTGACAGTGCTGAGCTATTGACTCTTGACACTCTCTAAAGCTCTTAATTATCTTTTCACATAAGCCCCTTTCAGACCTGTCAACTTCTTTGTATTGTTTATGAAGAGACAAAAAAAAAGCATAGGAAGATTTCAGGACTGTGCCATCAGAGCAAGCTTGCAGTTACATCTGAGAGCACTCCTGTCTCACACACAAACAAGCTAAGGGTGTGCAACAGAGATGCAGTGACTATTTAGATTCCAGTTTGAGGTAGGAATGAGTATACCTAAGCAAAGCAAAATGAACCCAGACTTTAACCAACGTGGCTCTAAATCCATTGTTAACCTTTTCTTCATTTAATTGTGTGTCACTCATATATGCACACACAAGTGTATAATACATATAATACTGAAAATCTAAACAATGACTAAAATAGCTTGTAGAATTGTGTTCAGACGTCAGTTTTTACATTTTAAAAAATGCACTTACCATCATTATTGTATGTGTATGCATGATGTGTATGTGTGAGCACATGTGACACAGCATTTGTGTAGGGAGCAGAGGACAACTTTGTAGTCATGTTTTTCCTTTCACCTTTACATAGGTTGCAGAAATTAAACAGAGTTCAGCAGGCTTGCTCACTGAGCCATCTCTCTGGGCCCCACACCTCAGTTTTGAACTCATGTGCTTAGGGAATTTCAAAGAATCTTCCTTCAGTGGTGTGAGTAGTTAAGACCAAGTCAAGTAGACCTCTCATGCCTTCTGCCATGCCAGGCCTTTGATTCTATCTCAGTCGGTTCCTACCTTGTTCTTTTACGCATCTCCACCTAGCTGAAATATGCAAGCAAATAGAATAGAATTTGATACTGAAATGAACAGCACAGATTATTAAGCTCTTCTTATTAAACAGGAAAACAGTGAAACTCAGAAAATGTTCAGGAATGCACATACTGAATTCTTAGGCCTGGAAGTATAAGTGAGTACAGGAGAGGAAAAAAGTCAGCTATCAGTGGAGCACTCGACATTTTCATTCGAACACATTTTCTTTCAGACGGTGGTCTTAATCGCATTTACCAGAGATGATGTTTAAAACAGAGCAGGAAGCCCGATCTAAATTAACAATGTTAAACAGAACCAAGAATAAAATCCAGGTCCCTTGGATGGCCAAAGCAAGGCCCTTCACAGAATGACAGCACTGAGCAAAGTAAAGCGTGTCATGCACACCGAAGTCAGGGCAGACAGAGCTCAACGTCTCACTTTGTGCTACTGAACACATTATCTTGGTCCCAGGGCACTGGTTTCTAGTCAATAGGTTTAGAAGGATGGCACGCAGCTCCTAAGCTTGCCGCCAAGTCCAAATGTGGAAATCCATGTAAAGCGCATGCAACACTGGCTCCCACGGCTTTGAGCCTTAACTGCCTTCACCCAAATCTTACTGGGATAAAAAAAGACACAGATGTATACAGGAAGGAAATTCTCAAAGAATAAAATTCTTTTTAAAAGACACAGAAATCACAACAAAGTGACCAACCTTTCAAATACATCAGTTCTAATATCATAATTGCACCAGCAATTGGTTCAGAATAAAGGTGAGTCACCTCATCATGGTAATGACTGTAGTCACTCATATTACACTATATTAAAAATCAAGGGTTTGGACAGCTCAGGTCAACCTTGGACATCCAGTCACTGGGGATCTAACACCATCTTGTACAGGTGTTACACACCGCACAACATAGTGCATAACACAACATGCTGGTAAGGCACCAATATATATAATGTAAAAAATAAAAAGTTTTAAAAAATCAATCACAGTCATTTTAAGAATGGATACAATTTTTAAGATTGCTATAGTTACTTGCTTATGAAAGTTGCTTACTTTTTATGAAAAGGAGTGAGATATCAGGCACATTCTAGCACTGTTGGGTCCAGTTCCTTATTCTAGTACAAATCCGGACTCAGATATGGACCAGCGACTGTAAAAAACATCAGGCGCAATACAAAGCCTAGGAGGAATGTCCTCCAGGGCAAAACAGTTCCGTAAGGGCCATGAAGGAACAGCAGGGAAAACTGAGATAAGTGAGCCAAAGACACTGTTTGCTCAGGCTCTGCTATCTTCACAATATACAAAGAGCAGTGGGGAAAAACAAAAATTCTTTATTTTTGAAGTGAGCTTGGAGTCTTATGTCTACAACTACCCTCATTATGTGATGCTCATGGCTGCACAGGCGATGGCGTACAACCACTCCTTAACAACTCTCCAACAATAGTACCTCCAACAAGATGTTTTCTGTGGTGTTAAATAAATTGGATTTATGGAAAGGATGGTATAAAAAAAGGCCCATGAGAATATAAATGATACCTGGAATAAGAGGGAAGCCTATTTGTATATGGTTAATGGTCCGAAACACAGGGAAGTGATAAATATTTGTTCTTCATCTCACAAACAGAATGTATTAACATTCTATTTCAAATAAATGTTGCAGAATTTAGAATTTTTCTTCCTTTTTAAAGATTATTTTTTTATTTTCTGTGCATTGGTGTTTTGACTGCATTTGTCTGAGTGAATGGGCGAGCTCCTCTGGAACTGGAGTTAACAGACAGTTGTGAGCTGCCATGTGGTCAATGGGAATTTTGAAGGAGCACATAGAGCTCTTAACTGCTGATGAGCCATCTCTCCAGACCGTAGAGCAGATTTTCTCTTTCTCTTTCTCTTTCTTTCTTTTTCTTCTATTTTCATTTCCATTCTTTTTTAATTGATTCACTTTACATCCCAGCCATAGTCCCCTTCCTCCTCTCTTCAGGGTCTTATCCTCCCTCCCTCTCACCACGCCCTCTCCGCCTCCGTGCCCAATCCCCTACTCCTCAGCAAAGGGAGCCCCGGGACACCAACCCATCCCAGCACATCAAGTTGCATGAAGACTGAGTGCATCCTCTTTCCCATGTGGCCTGGTGAGGCAGCCCCGCCAGGAGGAAGTGATCAAAAAGCAGACAAGAGTCCATGTCAAACACAGCCTCCTACTCCTCTTACTAGGGGACCCACATGAAGACTGAGCTGACTATTGGCTACATCTGTGTAGAGGACCTAGGTCCAGTCCGTAAGTGGGCCTAGGTTGGCGCTTCAGTCTCTGCCCGCCACCTTGGGCCCTGGTTAGTTGCCTCCGTTGGTCTTGGGGAGCTCCTTTCCCCTCAGGGTCCTTCTATCTTTCCCCCTACTCTACTATAAGCCTTCCTGTACTCCACCCAATGCTTGGCTATGAGACTCAGCATCTGTTTAGAACTGCTGCTGTGTGGAGCTTATCAAAGGACACCAATGCTAGGCTCCCATCTGCAAGCATAGCAGAGTATCACTAACAGCGTCAGGGGCTGGCTGTCTCCCATAGAGTGGGTCTCAGGTTAGGCCAGGCATTGGTTGGACATTTTCTCAATCTTTGCTCTATTTTGATCTGGGTACACCTTGTAGGCAGGGTAAGTTTAGGGTCAAAGTTTTATGAGTGGGTTGGTGTTCTCCTTACTTCATTTACTAGGAGTGCTATTATTTTATTTAGTAATAGTCAGAAACTGGAAACAACACAGATATCCCTCACAATTTATTAAAATTTATTCAAAATTTATTAAAATGTATACATTGAAGTTATACAATTCACTTTGTTACAGTGAAAATTCAATAGAACTATTTAAGGGGAAGAAACCCAGGAAAAAGGTAAGGGAGCCTTTGTTTCTCCTGTCTGGAGCATCACATGCATGAAAGAGTGTACATTTCCAGGCCTTTTTATCACTACCAAAAATGAGCAAAATAAAGATTATAGAGATCTGATCTTAGCTTAATCAAAATAGATTTAAAATTGTCATTTCTATCTAAAATTTTATCAAATCTACACTCAGCATATTTTCCAAAGAATTGGCCTTGTGTAGAATTTTAAACTGAATGCACATTTTTTAATGATGTTCTTCTTTGCCTTGTTTACTCAGATAGGTTCATTATGTGGGACCATTAAAAAACAAAATCATGCAGAGAGAAAAATCAAATTTAATCTCATCTGCAGATATACCTGACAATCAATTTTTGAAAATTTTAAATATGATATGATTTTATACACAAAATATCCTAAAGACTTCACCATGAAACTTCTATAACTGATAATTTCAAAAATTTGGAAAATACAAAATACACATAAAAATTAGTAGTGTTCATATATACAAATGACAAGAATACTGAGAAAGAATTTTTAATTTTTTAAAAATACCTTTAACAATAGACTCAAAAAGTATGTATCATGGGGTAATTCTAACTAAGCAAGTGAAAGACTTGCTTAATAAAAATTTTAAGACGTTGAAGAAAGATAGAAAATGAAGGAGAGACAGCAGAATATGGAAATATCTCCTAACTTCCAGCATTGGTGGCACTAACATTGCAAAAATAGCAATCCGACCAAAAGCAGTGTAGATTTAACAAAATCTCCATATAAATTTGAACACAATTCCTCACAGAAATTGAAAAGAAATCTTCAACTTCGTATGAAAACACACACACACACACACACACACACACACACACACACACACACACACACACCTCTGAAACAGTCCAAAATAATAAAGAACTACTGGAGGAGTCACCATCCTAGATTCCAAATCATATTTCAGAACTACAGTAATAAAGACAGAATGAGACTATCATGAACACAGGTGTGCTAATCAATGAAATAGATTGAAGACCTAGATATATTTTCAAACATTTAGGACACCTGATATTAAAAAACAACAACAACAACAAAACCAGACAAACAAACACATACCACAAAATACACACTAAATAAAAGACAGCATTACTGATAAATGGTGTTGGTCAAACCAAATTGCTACATCTCAAAGGATGTATATAGGTTGATATTTTTCAACATGCACACAACTTAACTTTAAATGAATGAAAGACCTCAACTTAAGTCTAGATATCCCAATAGAAGAGAGAATAGGTAATGTGCTTAAATTCATTGGCACAAAAAAAAAAAGGACTATCTAAACATGACACTGATAGCACAGGCACTAAGAACAATAATTAATAATAAATCATAGGACCTCATGGACTAAACACTTTGGTACAACAAAAGTGCACCATTGTTCAAGCCAAGAAGCAGCCTACACAATAGGAAAACAATCTTTATCAATTATATATCAAATAGATGGTTAGGTTCTAGAATATATAGAGAACTTCAAAAAACAGAGGCCTGCCACTGTCAGGCAGCACAGGCAGACAAAAGACACCCAGAGACCGAGCTGCCACGTGGCCTGCCCACAGTAGGAGCCACTACAAAGGGCAAGTATGTGGTGGAGAGACGGGAAAGAAACAGAATGGTTTGAGCCTTATGAAAAGAGGTGACACTAGAGATGTGAGGGCGGAGAGGAGTGTCTCGATGTGAGTAGCCTGCCCTGCCACCTGAGACCATAGTGAAGTCCTTGCCCAGGTTGCCACTAAGGGTCATGTCTGCATCCCTGGCCACACAGCAGCAGGGGTTTATGCCAATGTCTGTGGCTCATGTTACCACCAAATGCCTTGAGGAAGTCCCTGGTCTGGGCTGCAGTCTGAGACCATGATGATGTCCAAAGGCTGTGCAGAGCTAGTCTGTCCCATCACTGGCTGCAGAACTAGTGGAGCTGGACATGGTAGCAGGAGCAAGGGTGAGCCATCCCCAATGGCATGAGCATGGGAGAGCTGACACTGCCACTCACCTATCATATGAGGAGAGATGCCCTTCCCTCTCCTCTTCATAACCTGCTACAGATGGAAGAGCTGGTCTGAAGGTCATGAGAGCAAAAGAACTGATGCAGCCCCTTGCCAGCTGTAGCACTCTGAAGAGCAGGTCCTGTATGTCTCTAAGACAGCCCAGTAGAGCTGGCCCCAGTGCCATAGGCATGGGTGAGCTGGACAGAAAGCATGAGAGTGGAAAAGCTGATTCTGCTCCTTGCCAGCTGTGGCAGTGGTTGAGTAGGCCACGACAGTACTGGAGAGCTCACCCTGAGGGTCTGAGTCTGGGAGAGCTGGCAAGCTGACCAACCCAGCTAAACACCCAGGTTCAGATCCAGGGCTTTGAGTTGTCCCACTCCAACATCTACCCCACTTATAAACTACTAGAGCATGTGAAGGGATCAGTCCTGCAGATCCAAAGCTGCAGGATCTCCACGACACTTGGCAACATCAGGATATCCAAGAGTTCCAGTGAGGATCCAGTATTGATGGTGCAGCAGAAGCCAGAAGCCTCAAACCAGACCAATGACTCATTGCAATGAACATTTGCAAGTAAAGATGTGTGAACAAAATTATATAATTTGGACACACTATGACACACTACAGCTTCCACAATGAAATGGTTTGGTTTGGTTTGGTTTGGTTTGGTTTGGTTTAGTTTGGGAGGGGGGGAGGAGTTTGCAGAGGAGGAGGACAGATTTGAAGGGATGGGAGGATGAGTGGTATTGTACTCATGGGGAGTGTGAAATTCACAAAGAATCAATGAAACGTTTTGTTAAAAAAAAAAACTTAAAATAAGTGACATCAATAAAAAAAACGTAATTAAAAAATGACATATAGAACTAAGCAGAGAATTCTCAAAAGGTGAAATACAAATGGTTGGAAAACACTTAAAAAATATTCAACATCCTTAGCCATCAAGAAAGTGTAGATTAAAACTACCTTAAGATTTTTATCTTACTTTAGTCAGAATGACCAAGATCAATAAAACAAATTACAGAAGATGCTCGGGATGATATCGGAGAAAGAGAACAGTTATTCATTGCTGGTGGGAGTAAAAAGTGATAAAACTACTATGAAAATCAGTGTGAAGATTTCTTTTAATCTATGAAAAGATCCAGCCACACTACATTTTAGCATATACTCAAAAGACTGTATGCCCTGCTATAAAGATACTTGCTCATCGGTGTTCATTACTGTTGTAGTCATAAAAGCCAGAAACTAGAAACAGCCCAGATGTCCATCAACTGATTAATGGATAAATGTGGAGGCAGATTCTGTATTTATGTTGTCCTGTCAAGTGATCTCATTACATAAGAAACAGGTTAAAAGTAGTTTAATGTTTGAAGATGTGGTACATTTGCAGAATGAAGTATTATCCAGTTTTTAAGAAAAGTGGAATTTACTGGTGATTAAAACAATCCCTCTGATTGAAGTAATCTAAACCCAAAAGACAATTACTTCATCTTTTCTCTTACATGGGGATGCTAGTTTTTAATGTTTAGATTTGTATTTTTCAATCCAAATTACCACAGAAGTTAGGTAGCTATCTAAGGGAGCATGGGTTTTGGACACGTGAGATCTTCCAAGTAAGAGGAAAAAGAATATAGTGATATAAAGAGATAAAAGAGAAACTAGAATTAGAAAGATTAGATAGGGAAAGGGATGGTAAAGGCTGGAATATATCGAGGAACAAAAAACAAAAAACTAAGTGCCTTTTGAAAAGCCATAACCAAACTTATTAATGTAGATGCTTCCTAAAATTACATACATATATGAAAGAGTCTAAATGATGGAGAAGCAAAACTCCAATAAGAGATATTATTTTACTGAATAAAAGCTCCAGTGCCTAGCACTTGTTGAGTTGTTAGCCAAAGAGAATTCCTGACACAAATATTTCAGGATATTGCCAAGTATATTGGTTACTCTTGACAACTTAATGGTAAGTTTCTATTTGCTACAGATACAACTTCCTCTTCTTCTTCTTCTTCTTCTTCTTCTTCTTCTTCTTCTTCTTCTTCTTCTTCTTCTTCTTCTTTTCTTCTTCTTCTTCTTCTTCTTCTTCTTCTTCTTCTTCTTCTTCTTCTTCCTTCTTCTTCTTCTTCTTCTTCTTCTTCTTCTTCTTCTTCTTCTTCTTTCTTTGAGATTTTTGAGACAGGGTTTCTCTGTGTAGCCTTGAATATTCCAGACTTACTTTGTAGACAAGGCTGGCTTCAAACTCAAAGCAATCCATCTGCCTCTGCTTCCCTGAGTTCTGGGATTAAAGATGGTAGTCACCATGCCTAGTTAAGACACAACTTCTTATGTAATCAAGTTTGGAGAAATTGAGATGGCACCAAACTAGAAGCCTTGTTCCTACTGACTAGTATTCATGGTGCTGGATGGTACTTCTCATGCTACCAGGAGAGAAAGTGATCAACAGTTTCATCTAACTATTAACCTTTTAAATATTACAGAGAACTGCCTGCAAGGCATACTAGTGCCATAGTGGCACAAATATTATGGGAGTAATCAATCACCTTTTAAAAATTGGATTTAAGACCTACTCTGTGAGATATAACCCATACCTGACACTGCTAAAATGTTCAAGAACCTGAAACTAGATAGGCCATGGACCCTAAGGGGAGAGATTCTACTATTATTCTATTAAAGGCAGTAAATGACTCCTAATGGCATATTGCTATACCCACAGTTCAGAGCATCACTCACCTTTCATCAGAGAAGTTTCTTCTTCTAATAGGTAGTAATTAAAACAGAAATGCACAACTGGACAACATAAAGAGAATTAGAGGATTTGGAGCACTGATTTCTAAATAGGATACCTTTATTAAGCCCCTCAAGGCACAAGAATCTATGCAGAAGAGGAAGCAGAAAGATTGTAAGAGCCAGAGGTGGTGGATGACTTTGAAGAAACAATATTTTCCAGATACAACAGGACTGATACATATGTGAACTCACAGAGATGGACAGCACACACAAGACCTGCACAAACTCAAACCAGAAATAACTCAGCACTAAGAAGGAAAAATCAGTTTCCTCCAATGGAGGATCTCTGGGTATTAGCCACATACCAGGGCAGACCCATGCCCAGGAGCAGTTGACCAACACAAAAGGACCTCTGTAGTTTTTGTTAGATTTTTGTTTGGTTTTGTTTGTTGTTGTTTTTGTTTTGATAGAGAAAAGGAAAAACATGAAGGTGAGTAGGTATGGAGGTGTAGAAGATATTGGAGTAGTTGAAAGAGAAGAAAGAATATAATCAAAATATATTGTCTGAATTTTTTAATAAAAACAATCAAATTTTTCCAAATAAAAAATAGATACACAAAAATTGCAGTGCTATACAAACCAAAGTTATACTTGGTTATAGAAATCTCCGTGAATTTAATCTTTGAGTATTGGTAAATCATCCACAGATCAAATTACTCCCCTCAACCCACCTCAAAAAGCCATGCTTTCATGATAACAGACTTCTTTTCTGAATTAGAGTAGATGGCATTTTTTTCTTTATTATCAACTCATATAATTAAGACACAATTTCATTAAGACCATTTTATTAGCTATGTGAATAGCACTACTTAGAAGCTACAAACCATAACTCCATACTTAATTCACACAAACATACCCTTGAACAGGATGCCCTATAGTCTATTGAATTATTTTAGAAATTTTTAAAAGGCCCCTGACATGATTATATACTTACCATGTTTGTAAATACAAAATAATGCATGTACTTTTATTATAAATATATAAGCATTTATCATAAATATATGTACTCTTCATTATAAACATAATTAGTGTAATGTATATTCCAAATACATACTTAGAAATATGTCTTAAGTATATATAGAAACATTTTAAATGCAGAGTTTATCACCATCTCCTTGATAAGTTAATGCTATGACTTTTTAAGTCTCTGCAGAACAAGAATCACAGTGTCAGTAAGAATTTACAACTGTTCTCTGCTGCTCATGTACTCTGCTCTGACTCGCCTTGCTCTCTTTCCCTCCCCTGTCCCACCACCCTTCACTTTACTCTCTTCCTGTCCTTCATAAGGACACAGGCCTTGAACATAAAATTCATTTCCTTTACCTATTCCATTGCCTGATCTTAGGGTGCCAGGGTCAAACACAGCCTGCTTCCAGTTTGAACTCTCCACTTGCTAGCTTTCTAACTTTAGCAAATTATTCAACCTCCTGTAGTCACAGCTTCTTCAACTATAAAAGGAAGTAAAGGCCACAACTTCTCAAGGTTGTTGTGAGGCTGGGGCATTTTCTATTCAGGTGCCCCCCCAAAAAAATGGTGACGTTTACTTCACAGTTATCTTTGATTATACCTGCAACTTATTTTATCAGATTGATCCCAATTCTTTTTGGTTTCTAACTCACTGAAAATAATGAGAAAAATTACTCACTTGACAATACTGTTCATTCAGTAGTTTATCGCATCAAGAGACCAGATGTTTCTGTGTAAGATGCAGTTTTGCAAATGTGTGAGCATATACTTATCACTAAATGAGACAAGACAACACTCTTGTTTCTCTGGCAAAAGAAACTAACTTTAGGAAGTCAAGTACATGTTCAAGATACTCCTGAGGAATAAAGGGAATTAGAACTCAGAAATAGAACTTACTGATCTTTTTCTTTAAGACAGAGTTTCATTACGCAGCTCAGCTGGCCTCAAACTCAGAATCCTTCTGCCTCAGTTGCCCTCCTAACTGCTTGGAGCCACATCCAGCTTATCTTAGCCTTTGGGTATAAGAACATCTAAGCTTTCATATTGGTATTTCACTCTTTCTTCCCAACCCAACTCAGGGCTGCATTCTCGGTAAAAACTCTTCAGCCATGCTTTGTAGAAAACAAAAAATCAAACTAACCTTGCTTGCCTTGAGTCTAATGAAGCCTGTCTGTTTCAAGTTCAGTTTCCAAAACTGCTGAAATTTGAATAGAAGGATCTGCTCTGCTGGGAATCTTTGGCCTTCCTTTGAACTGGATGCAGATCTATTTCTAACTGTAATATTGTCCAAATTCTCAGGGTTGTGAGAAATCCTCTGGAATGGGGTTCCTAATCCTGAACCCTGACTCTCAAATTATATTACATTTGTTCATCTTGGTTCTAAAGCTATTTCATTTTCCTAACTGAATTTTCTGAGGTGAAATGACAAGCTTTCAGTCTCTTTCCTCACATCTGAGATCAGAACAAATGGAGCAACTGTCTCCATTTCATTGAGATTCTTCTAGCAACCACAGCTGGAATGGTAGGATCCTTAGAGTGACCACAGCTGGATTGCTTCCCCACTTTGGATTCAAAAGCAAGACCTTGGTCTGTCACTAATTTGACACTTCCCTGAAAAACTTCTGTTGGCAAAGAAATAGATGCTATTTTGTTTTGTTTCACAGACTCTTTTTTTTTTTTTTTTTTTCCTTATAAACACAGCGGACTTTCTCTTCATGAGCCACACTGCCTCTAAAAGAATTCATGCACTGGAACACCCAGCCTGCTTCTCAGTAAGAGAGCATCCAGGCCTGCCAGCGCTATCAGGATAATAACTTACATCTGAGGCTGCTGCCTTTCCAACCCTTTTAATGTGACTGAGCACACAAGTATAAATATGCCAGACAAGGGAAAATGTTCAATTATTTTATTGCATTATTCCACAATGTACATCATGTCTCCCCAGGCACTGAAAATAGTTTGAGTAAGCCACAAAGAAGATGCACCCTGTGATCATCAAAACAAGAACAAAATACAAAGTATGCCCTTGGTGTGTGGCTGAATACACTCCAGTAGAAGATTATTGCCTCTCTCATCTAGAGCCTGCTTCTTTTATGTTATATAAATTAATTACACACAGAAATACTTCCACAATGAGATACAGTGCTGATTTCCTGAGAACAAAGCTCACAGGAAATCCCCAGATTTATTTGGGGAGACATTGATGTGGAATTACTCCACCTTTTATTTAGTTACAACTCTGAAATACAGCAACAAAATCTTGTACATCGTAACTCTCACTGCCAATCTTGCTTGAGAAGAAAGTAAAGAAGTAGGGGGGATGGAGAGATGGCTCAGCTGTTAAGAACACTGGGTGTTCTTCCCAGCACCCACATGGTGGTGGCTCACAACCATCTGGGATTCCAGTTCTGGGAGATGCAATACCCTTTTCTAACATCTTCTCACACCAGATACACTCGCCATACACAGACATACATGCAGGCAAAACACCTCTACACAAAAAAATAAAAATGAATAAATCTTTAAAAAGTGAAAAGAAGAAAACAAACAAAAAATCGTGAGTTTAGTAATCATGAAAATACCAAAGAAAAATTAATATGTGGGAAACTGGGCTTGTTAATCAGTTTCCCCCACCCCACAGATCACATTTTTAAGCATTTATTATTATTGGCTTACAGTAAAGTATTTCTAATATTTTTTAAGAGCAGAGTTTCTACTGTATGGACAGATGGGGTCTCACTGTGAGGCATTGACTTGAACCACACCTGAGGAGAACCTTGGGGACAATATACAGCACTTCAAGGTACCCCAGTTGTCCCTCCCACATTGTTCAGAGAAACAGCCTAAAAGCTGAATCACAAGAAGTCCAAATGCTTATCAGTATGACCCTAATTACCATTAATTAGAACGAATTAAATAAGAAACGTTAGAAGCCTTGGCAGACAACTGCACTAAGAAGCCGTTGAATGAACACACGGACCGAAAGGAAGTGGATGGCGGCCGTGGTAAGATACAGGGAACAAAGGGGCACGAGGCCCTGCAAAGACTGCTGAGGGCAACCAGCCTACATTATCCCACGTGGTGGGTGGGTTTTTTTGTCAAATTACCACAAACTAAAGTCATCTGAGAAGGGAGCCTCAACCGAAGGATTGTCTTGATTGCTTTAGTTAATGTAGGAAGACCCTCTCCAAGCGAGGGTGGAGCCTTGTGGTACAGGAGTGAACAAGAAGGCTATGGCAGGGGCTCACCCACCTTTTGCTCACTTGGCGTTCACTTTGTTGCTGAGTATTTTTACTCTGGGGCTGTTGCTGATGATTTCCTCATGCCATTATGTAAGTGATACAGACACAAGCACCCAGCAACTGCTGAAGCACCCAGCTGCAAGCACTCAGCTATCACTAGATCCTCATTCTCAGAGATGGAAGATGTTACTATTTTAGCACAAGCTGATTTAATAAATTATTTTAATGCATACATTCATTCTATTGGTTTTGTCCCTTGAGAAAGCCCTGACCAGTAGGATGATTGAATAGATTAAAATAATTGTCAGTCAGTCTGATTAATGTAACAGAAAATTGAAAAGAAGTACAACTGGAGGAGGAGGAGGAGAACGATGATGATGAGGAAGATGAGAAGGAGGAAGAGGAGGAGGAGAAAGATGAAGAGGAGGAGGAGGAAGAGGAGAAGAAAGAGGAGGAGGAGGAAACTTTTTGCAACCAGCACATTTCAATGGACCTTTGAGAAGAGGAAAATTCTGTCAGGAAGCCAAGCATTAAATTTTCAGAAAGAGTTGGAATTTGGTGTGCTACAAAACAAAGAAGTGGGGGGGGGGATGTAACTAGAGAACAGAAAACATAATTCCTAGTCTTACAGATTTGACTCTGTCCTAGTGAAGGACTTTTGGAAATTGGAGGAAAATTCCAAATTAAATTACAAGCCTCTGGGGTTTCCCATTGTGCTCTATGTAGCACTATTGAATGGTTCTGGGTAGGAAGTAAACTTGGCCAGCTTTTAGTTTAGGGTAAGCCTCCAAAGGGTGTAAACACAAGTGTGAACATGCAACAAAAGTAACTGAAATAGTAGGAAACAAAGGAATAGTATTTAAAATATCCAGGAAAACACACACCAAAAAATGTGCTTAATATGTTACATATTTCTATGACACAAGGTTGCATAAGGTTTAGCTGGAAAGATGACTCAGTCATTAAAGGCTAGGCTCACAAGCAAAAAGAAAAGAAAAAAGTTTATTAGTTCAAGGTTTGCAAGTTCAAAGTCCAAGATTAGTGGCCTCTTATGTTTCCCTTTGGTAAGAGCTTCAAGCCAAGTGGCATCCTAGTAGGAGAACATGCAAGAGTGACCACATAATGAGGAGGGAAGCCCTAGTTAATTCAAGAGTGAGCCTGTACTCTGGTGAGAAACAGTAAATTCACTACATAATATAAATGCCAATCACTTCAGAGGGCGACATCCCTCCTAATCTAATTACCTTGCCCTAGGCCACATCTCTTCCATTACTTCTCAATATCATCACATTGAAAATTAAGTTTCCAACACATTGACCTCTAGAGAGTACACCCACTCAACCCACATCCAAACAACAGCAAGACAGCTCAGACAGCAACAGTGAAAGTACCAATGCATATGAGTCTCCTAAAATTTTAACTTCTGAATGGTCTTGAAAATGTGGCGCATGCCTTTAATCCCAGCACTCAGGGGGCAGAGGCCGGCGGATCAATGTGAGTTCGAGGCCAGCCTGGTCTACAAAGTGAGTCCAGGACAGCCAGAGCTACACAGAGAAACCCTGTCTCAAAAAAAACAAAAACCAAACCCCCAAAACAGGAAAATGGAGAAACATGTGGGGTGACCATCTGATGAGACAACAAATGTAATACATGAGGAAAGGCTACCAGAATATTTGATTTTGTAACAGCCCATCCCCAGGCATCCCTCACACCTTCATGGACCTTTGTCTGTAGCAGCCCCATCTCTGTGGATGCACATTCAATTGATTCACCAGAGTTTGTTGTGGCCCTTAGTTTCAATCTTGAGAGGTTTGAACCTTGAAAACTGGGCTGTGTCTGGGATGCTGAGTACACTTTGGCACTGATCCTTCAAGGAATCACCGACAAAGTAGGAGACTATTAACTTGGAGATGATCAGAGAATATACTTTCCCGAGGAGAAGAGAAAGGATCCAGGAGAATCCTACTTTTGACTCTTTGTTAAATACTCATTTCCATTGCCTATAAGCATAGCTATCTTTTCATCTTGAACAGCAGTTTGCCTTATTTTATTTTTTGAGACTCAATCTAACAACGGAGCCCTGGTAAGCCAGGAACTCACTAGGAGACCAGGACAGCATCTGACTCACAGGGTCACCTGCTGGAATGAATGGTGTACGTCATTATACTTGGTTTAAGGGTACGTCTATAAAAGATGTTTTTAAGTGCTCTGTAAATTTTATTTTATTTTTATTTTTTTTTATTAATTTATTCTTGTTACATCTCAATGTTTATCCCATCCCTTGTATCCTCCCATTCCTCCCCTCCCCCCCCATTTTCCCATTATTCCCCTCCCCTATGACTGTTCCTGAGGGGGATTACGTCCCCCTATATATTCTCATAGGATATCAAGTCTCTTCTTGGCTACCTGCTGTCCTTCCTCTGAGTGCCACCAGGTCTCCCCCTCCAGGGGACATGGTCAAATGTGAGGCACCAGAGTACGTGAGAAAGTCGTATCACACTCTCCACTCAACTGTGGAGAATGTTCTGACCATTGGCTAGATCTGGGAAGGGGTTTAAAGTTTACCTCCTGTATTGTCCTTGGCTGGTGCCTTAGTTGGAGCGGGACCCCTGGGCCCAAATCTGCCTATCATATTGTTCTACTTGTAGGTTTCTAGGACCCTCTGGATCCTTTTATTTTGCTATTCTCCCATGCGTCTCTCAGCACACAACAAGAAAATTTGCTCAACCATGTTCATAGCAGCCTTATTCATAATAGCCAGAACATGGAAACAGCCTAAGTGTCCATCAGTAGGAGAGTGGATAAAGAAACTGTGGTACATATACACTATGGAATACTACTCAGCTATTAAAAACAAGGAATTCCCGAAATTTGTGGATAAATGGATTGAGATAGAAATGATCATAATGAGTGAGTTAACCCAGAAGCAGAAAGAATCAAATGGTATATACTCACTTATATCTGCATACTAGCCCAAGGGGCATGTCCCACAAAAGCCTTCACTTACCAGGAAACTGGGACAGAGGGGAGGGCATCCTATTGGGACTCTAAATGCTCTGTAAATTTTAAACCAAATGCAATTTTAAGTAGTTATTTTTAAATAATTTCTTTTTTTAAGATTAAAATATAGTTATGTCTCCTTTCTCTTTTCTTCTTCCAAACCCTTCCATATACTCTTCTATGCTCTCTTGCAAATTCATAGCCTCCTTACATTAATTATTGTTGCCTACACAAGTAGCTATTAGTTTTAATGCTAATGAGAGTATTGGGCAGCTTTCTAAAAATGTTTGTACCGAAGAAACAATTGCTGTTTTAATTTCTTCTCATAAGGCAATGAAGAGTGTAAGCTTTGTGTTCATTGTAGGAGTAACTTGAGTGTGGTGGGAAGGCTTAGAAAATAAAATATTCTTCTGACTCTGGGTAGTGGTCTATTGTGAACATGGAAAGCATGCTAGTTTCTTGTGATCCGAGATGGAAGCTAGGCTAAGTACATTTTAAATCCCACTTTCCACAGTTCAAAGAAAGTTTCTCTGACAAATATTGGATAGCTCTTTTCCATAGATGCCACATAGATTTCAAATTAACTAAAAAGAAAATCTAAGCAATGTTCCTAAAAGAAAAATAAGACTTTTTTGGGACAGCTTTAAAAAGAGGGAAGAAGTAAAGTCCGGTGATTCTTCAGTCTGAAGAAGTCAGATGTGAGTCATCTCCTGATAAATGTGAGAGTAAATCAAGAGAAAATACATCATTTCTCTTGCCTTCTAGATGTTTCCACTAGAAAAATGCTTTGAATTTTAAGCTATATTTAAGTTTCAAGGGACTAGCTTGATATAGCAGATAAGGCCTGTTCTGAAATCTGCTTTTCTCTCATAAGGAATCAGTTCCTGAGCAAAACCCTTAGAATCTTTTAAGGTCAAGATCACTCAAATGCACAAGATAGGCAAGATAAAGCAAAAATAAAAACTCACTTATAACTGAGGCATGAATGCGGCAAAGCAGAGAAAGTGTCTATCTGGAATCTGTTGGGATTATACAGAACCAGTGACAGCAGCAAAGAGCCTGGTGCTCAGGCACTGAGATAAGGGATGCAGAGACACTGAGCAGAACCCATGTTCAATTGCCTCTGAGTTTAAACATGCACACTGTGTCTGATGAGCAGGGAAGCCTCATGTAATCATTTACAAGATGGTACTAAAGGACTCATTCTAAATGAGTATGGAGTTATGAGTCAAAACTGTAGATAATAATAATAATAATAATAATAATAATAATAATAATAATCATAATAATAATAATAAACAAGAACCATAGCTTAAAATAGAGAGATAAAGACATCTATTTGTAGTGGGAATTTAAGATTCCTGGGGAAAGAGAAGAGAGGGGAAGAGAAGAAAGGGAGTGTTGAGACACAACAGGGAAAAGTGCTTTGAGCTGAGCCAGTAGCAAGTCACAGTTTTTTTTTTCTCTGTGTTAGCTTTGGCTGTCCTGGACTCACTTTGTAGACCAGGCTGGCCTCAAACTCACAGTGATCCTCCTGCCTCTGCCTCCCGAGTGCTGGGATTAAAGGTGTGCGCCACCACGCCCAGCGCAAGTCACAGTTTTCTGAAGGATGTGTATCTAACTTCAGTGTGTTTCTTCACTCAGCTGGAAAAGTGAGGAACCAAAACTGAGCAAACAGGAAAATTGTAAAGAGGATACTTAAAAAATCTGAAAATGGAAATATCATTCCAATCCCATCACTGTCCAAAAGGATAGAGAATAATGTTTTGAAGAGGCAATCTGTACTTCTGTATTTATTGTCACATGATTAACAACAGACACAATAAGTGGTGGAATTAATCAAAGTGCTATTAATGAATTAATAGATTAAGAAAGTTTTATTTATGTATAATAGAAAGTGATTATACCATAAAAAGAAGTAAAACCCTGATGTTTATCATTGGCCAGCAGCATAGAGAAGCCAAAAGAGTATTATGTTAAGTGAAATAAGCCAGGCACAGAAAGATGAATACTATGTGTTCTCATTCAAATGTGAAAGTTAAAATAGTTCATTTTGTGGAAGAGTGGCATGGCAGTTGAATTATAACACTATATTCTGTAAATAGGTACACTTACCAGATGGCAATCAAAAAATTGTAAACTCGGGTATCAGTTTAGCATATAATTGAAGAGAAGATACCATATTCCACTTAGCTATGGATGAACACAGCAATGAACACAAGGACTCTGAGGGATTAATTTTAAAGCATTATTAGAAAAAATTGGTGAGTGCCTGCAGTGGGGCAGTGAGGTACCCATAGAAAAGACATTCAGCCAGGAATATGTTACCAGTAGGTTGGTGCAAAACCAGGGGCGGCAGGCCTGGAAGAGGAGTAGTGTTCCAGGACTGTCGTCCTCATGACAGAAAGACAATGTCCGCTCCACAACTGAGGCAGTCTCTGTCACTGAGAACACTGCTTTGAGAGTAGAATTGCTAACACTTGTAAGCCAATGAAAAATAAACTAAAATTTATCAAAGAAAAGCCACACAATTGCGCATATCATTTAATAAAGACCAGTTTTCACAACACAATATTTCTATGGACGCTGACCTGGCCACACAGAATGACAACTAGACGCACTAATGCATCAAGGAACATTAAATATTTGAGTATTTACATCTAGACTGATATTCATATTTCAGATTTATGTGAGCTTCAACGTGTGCCTGTGAGTTTTATTGAAAGTTCCATCATACTTTTCACAGAATTCCTAAAAGACATTAACAGCTAATCACTCTGGGCTAAATTTAATCTGATTCAACTATTTTGATACATTACCAACACAAAGGAGCACAAAAGGTTTGAGAAATGACATGTTAACATATTTATATTTTTTGCCTCCAGATATGAATGAGTTGGCAAAAAACTCAAGTTCAGGACCGTTTTGCAATGGCTTCAAGGAGCTATAGCTCTGGTTGTAGTTGAGCAAGATATTCATGGATTGATAAGATTTCACTTATTAAAAGCATCCTTTAATTTTCTACATAGTCTGAGAATTTTCAAGTGAACTTCACATGTGGGAGTTAAGGGAACGAGCCCAGACGTGGAAGTAAAGCTTCTTAAGTGATGTCTAAGTGAATCCAAAGCAACTGGTTCATGGGGAAACGTCACCTGCCAGACAGAGCACTATGGTAAGTAAAAACATACATTTACTGCCAAATTTAGCTTATGATTTTGGTTAAAATTTATTTTATTTTATGCATGGTCTTTATATTATAAGATAATATAAAATAAAAATTTATAAAATAAATGATGAAGTTTCTTAGGTAGTCATAAAACTCTGACATAGGTTTTTGGGTGTGTGTGTGTGTGTGTGTGTGTGTGTGTGTGTGTGTGTGTGTCTGTTGCTGTGAATTAAAACCAGTGCTTCAAACAAACATGTGATTTACCACTGAGCTATAACTTCATCTCCCAGGTAGAGATTTAAAGTGGCAAACCTGAAATCCATAGTAACCTCCATGAATAGGACCAACCAGTTTAACATTTTCAAAACAACTAACTAACTAAAGTTTTAAAATCTTCATACTATTTGGTAGCTTTTTAAAATTAAGATGCCATACCACAGCATAAGACCAACACTTTCCATGATACCAGATATGTCTCTTATTCTAATTTTAGGGATGTGATGGGTAGAAAGAATATTGCCACCACAACAAAAGAAGACTGGCTCATTCCATTTACACGGAAATTCTTTACTCCTTGTGTAACACGTGATCTGTGAGATACTCAGTCCTGGTACCTGGATTTAACACTTCAACTCATCACCTACCACCTGTGGAGTCGGGACGCTGCTTGATAGAGAAGCTGGTCAGATGCAAGAATGACCTTGAGACATGTCCAAACCCTGGAAATCTCATTCTGAGATCAGCCGAAGTAGGACAGTTCCCTTCCTGCCTTCGTGCCCCAGTACATGTAGCCCTGTGTCCCACCCTTGCCTTCCTGATGAGGTCACATAGCCTCGCAGCCATGTTAAACTTCCTTTTTCCTTATAAGGTCCTGTTCAACAAGCACCCAGGAAGTCCTCTTCATGCAACTGAGGCATTCCCAGCACCCTAGCCCTGGACAATGATGTACACTCATCCTGAAAGCCTCTACCCACCCTCCAAAGGTTTAAATAGCCTTTGTTCTCCCCAATTAAATGAGCTGTCTCACTGAGGCTGTCTTCTGGGGTCTGTTTCTCATACACTCACCATCCACTGATATCCTGCATTACACTCACCTGCTCCTGGCTAAGCTTTCCTCCCTCCAGTCCCTCACCAAGGGAGAAGCAGACTGGATCAGCACCACCTGTCAGCTACACACCTAGCAAGGGCCATTTATGTCTGTTCTCAAATGTATTGGGGTGGTCTAGATTTTACCTTAATTTGGTTTGCGTTTGACTTGACCAGGAATGACCTCAATCTCACCATCTTCCTGCCTTAGCTTCTCATGTCCTAGAAGAATATGTGTTACCAGTTGAATTAGGCTAACTCTGAATGGACAAAGGGATTTCCTAAATATTGCCACTGAGTGTAGGGTGCTCCCAGGCTTGTGTGGTAATGGCAGGTCATTGTTGGAGATGTTGAAGGCTTTTGGAAAAGAAATATAGTGTGAGGCTTTCATCATTGGAGACACATCCTCAAAGATGACATACTCTTCTGTCTTTGAAGAGAGGCAAGTTCTTCTCTTCTTCGTGTGCTGCCTTGCCACAGGAGCAACAACGTCAGCTGGGTATGTACTAAAGCCCCTAAATCAACAAGCACAATAAAGCATTTCTCCTTATGCATTGACCATCTTGGACTTTGTTATATTAATTGAAAGCTGGACTTCATGGAAGACTAAGTTGAATCCTTAATAAAAAATGGTCATTTACAAATGCTCTAAAATTAAATGTGAGGAAGAAAATCATAGAGTGTCTTGTTTTAAATGGCTTTCAAGTATCTTTAAATTCTTCCTAATCTTTAAATAAAACAAACCTGGAGCATATATATATATAGTAATTTTTTAAATTTTAATTTATTCACTTTACATCTCAATTGTAGCCCAGTTCCTTGGCTTCTCCGGATCTCACCCTTACATGTAGTAAATTGTGGGCAGAATTTAAACTATAGATAAAATGTAATAATCTATCTGATCATATCAAATTCCAATAATTATAATTAAAATGTTTGATGTCATATAAGTAATTTGATTGTCATATAAGGCATAATTGTTTGCAAGTTCTAATGTATGTTTCTCATTAAAACAAATGATCAAAGTTAGGCATGTGTTTATATTTGTAAGTTATCTGCATATAGATACTTACGTACTAGATAGAATATGTCTCAGATTCTCTGATCTCTTATTGTAATTGGAAATTTTATTTAAATGATCAAACATTTAGGGAAACCATTTCCAGTATGAGGGTTTCTACAGAATAACTAGCTATCCTCTTTAACTGGGAGATTGGGAGAAATTTAAGACATCGTGCAGAGAGAACACAGTTCGTGCTACTCAACTAAATCTCTCTCACTTAAAGCCTAGGGGCAGGTGGCAAGGTACAGCTTCCCCCAACATCCTTCCAACATACTGTGGAGTCGAGTTTCAGACACAGCAGAACAAGAAGCCAGCAACAAACTGCTGGAAAATTACAAGTTCAAAATGAAGAACAATTGTAACACAAATGAAGACACTAGAATACAGTGTTACTGTCAGGAGAAAACTGATCTCAGAACCAAACCACAAAACCTCAGTTTCAACTTTCCTAGCTTTGGAATAAATACATTATCTTTTTTGTCTTGATTTCCTACACTAACAAATAATAAAAAAAACTCACCTAATCCACACAAGAATATTGCAGTATATAAGACAGTGTATATAATGTACACAGCAAAATGTAAAGCAATGCAAATATTTAGTATATGGTGTGATTAAGAACATGTAGCCTAGTCCTGGTGCCAGTAGTATCTTCAGTGTCACACCACTAATATTCTCTTTGCTTGTGAATTTCTTTGGAAGATGATGTACTGCTGTCCTAAAGATATGCCAGACTCAATTTATAATATATAAATCCAATTGTCTTCATATATTGTATTGGTATGTATGATATAAATAAATAAAATATCACAGAAAAGATGATGTAGATTTCCATTTTATTATAATTATATAGTATAGACATATTCATTTATATGTATATAGTGACATACATACACATATAAATATGTATACATATGCACATATATACATATGTACACACACACACACATATATATATAGTGACAGAAAGTGTATAGGGTTTCTTTTAACAAAACTTAAGGCTTACAAACATAATTTAGCCTGGATAATATAGGCCTTAAAGCACACTGTATTTCTGTTCATTCATAGACACATTTCTCTCCTGAGTGGAATATGAAAAAACTTCTTCTCCCTGGTAACAACCAAAGATCCATCATGCCCCCAAAGCAAAAAATAAATATCAAATTTCTCTTTTTTAACAAATTTCTTTGTCTACCCCAGATTGATGAAACTATACATAAGTTGTATGCTTTACATAACTTATTTTCAGTGTTATTAAATTTACATGTTTTGAAATGTTTCTGTGTATTTGTGCAAATTCATATAAAACTAAGTATACAGATATATACATTGAGCTTCACTATTTTCAAGGATGAGAAATGGTTAAATGTGGGAGAAACTAAGTTGAAAGAAGTTACTGTTTTCTATTAATGTAACTCACTATTATTTAATAAATACTTTTAAATATTTATTATTTATCAAAATAAAAATTAGTGCAATAAATAAATATAATAAAATAAAAGTTGTCACTTTGATGATTGAATTGTGTAAACTAACTTCACATGTTGGGAAGAAAAAAAATACTTTTATTTGCCAGTAAATAATTCATAAAATGCTCTTGGATACATCAAGAAATTCTTCATGTCAAATCTCTTGATAAAAAACTATTAGAAAAGAAAACAAAATACTAAAAACTTCTTAGAAACAGTAAATAACCAACATTTCTGTGAAACAATCCAGTGCAGAAAAAGAAGATGGAAGGAGGAGGAGGTAGAGAAGAGGAAAGTGGGAGAAAAGAGGAGGGCTGGGGAAACAGAGGAGGGACAGTGGATGGGGGAAGAGCAGCAGCAAGAACAAGAGCCAAAAAGGGGCACCAGAGTTCGTGTGAGAGGCAGATCTCACCCTCCACTCAACGGTGGAGAATATCCTGTTCATCGGCTAGGTCTGGGTAGAGGTTCGAAGTTTACTGCCTATATTCTCCTTGGCTGGTGCCTTAGTTTGAGGAGGACCCCAGGATCCAGATCTGCCTGTCATAAAGTTCTTCTTGTAGGTTTCCAGGACCCTGTGGATCCTTCTATTTCCCCATTCTTCCATGCTACTCTCACCTAAAGTCTCACTAGGATGTCCTCTTCTCTGACCCACTTTTCTGACCACGTCCCCTGGATGGGGAGGCCTGGCAGCACTCAGAGGAAGGATAGCAAGTTACCAAGAAGAGACTCAATACTCTAAGAGCATATATAAGGGGAGGGGGTCTCCCTCAATCACAGACATAGGGGAGGGGAGAAGGGGGGAAGTGGGAGGGAGGGAGGAATAGGAGGATACAAGGGAAGAGCTAACAATTGAGATGTAATATGAATAAATTAATAAAAAAAAAAAAAAAAAAAAAAGAACAAGAGCCAAAAAGTTGAACTCAGCTCCTGAAATAGCTTTGCTTCTGAGAGCACCTGTGGGTTTCTGAAAGGATAGCCAAAATTCAGGCTGTTGAGTTGAATTATTAAAACCTCATAGGCCCTTAATGAATTTAGTTTTGTCTTTGTCAGTGAACAAAACAGGTTATTCAATTTCTCTCAATTGAAAGACATAATCTCAATAGGTAAGGGTTGACCAGAAGTCTGAAACCTATCTTAACATATTTTTAATTTCTGATTAGACTAATGTTAAACTGTAATGGTTAATCATCCATCAAAAAGAAGAAACAATACATTTGACCTCCAGATTCACATGGAATTCTCAAACAGAAGATGTCATAAACAAGTTTGATTTCCCATTTCAGTTTTTCATGTACAATTTCCAGGACTCAATCAAAATAAACAAACATAAAAAAGACAAGACAGTGGAACTGAAAGTGACAAGCTATACAAGAATACCTTCAAAAGATCCCAATCAACTAGAAATTATACACACGTTTCAAAGAGCTATGCATAATATGGACAGGTGGGTCAAACGAAATAATTCCAATGCAGAACTAAATACTGTGTAATAAAAAGAATTCTATGTAAAATAAAATACTTTCCTTTTTATAGTATATAACTTTTTATAACTTTCAGAATCTTCCAGAATACTTATGCCAAGGACCAAATGTGATGACCCTTAGTATAACTTTTGTTACAATTTCAGGTTTTTTTCAAGTATTTTTTAATTTGGAGGACCTAAAATTTTTATCAATATTAATCCCGTGATTCCCAAACATTAACTTTATAATCACTTTATACTTTGAAAAACTGTTTTACTGCCCTCTGTCAGTAACTAATTTTATCCATTTGTCGGTGTCTTCCGTCTTATTCCTATACAATTTTCTATTTAAGATCCATCCTATTGAAAAAGTCTTCTGACAATTTCCTAATTATAAGTATTATGAATGTAAATGAGCTATACAAAATGAGCTAACTAATATATGCATTAGAGAGATTATACTGTTATATTATAAAACTGAAGATTTAATGACAGAATAAGAAAGGGTTGAAAGGCACAAAATTACATAAAAATAAATTAAAATCAAGCATATTGTCTACTCTCTTCAGAGAATAGCAGCTGCTTCTATGCTGTACTTATTGAAAGAGCTGATGTCTGCAGTGCTGCCTGGTTCCTCTCTGTATATATGCATACACATATTTGTCACATTTACAACCCATGAATACATGGAAAACAGCAGGCTAAATTGACATTGTTTTCTTTCTAAAATATCCCCTTTTGGCACACAATTAAAAATGAAAACTATCCAATAAGAAAAACAAATATTAAAATTAAGAAGTTATAACATGTTTGGAAGTACAGATCTCTTAAGATGTTTTCTTGCATTCAAACAAATGAGTCAATTACAGAAAAATTGTATTAGGGAGAAAGGAGCCGCTTCTAAAAAGGCATGTGTTAAGAATTTGCCCATGAGAGTTCTGCTTGCTGCTTGGTACTAATAACTTATAGTATGTTGGTACTTCCATAGAGGAAAATTTACAAAGACCACCAAGTCTGAAACAACTGTTTGTAGGCATGAACATGCTGCTGTGGCAGGAAGAGCAAATGGACATGCACTCTGGGCAAAAGGAAATGTCCTTGAAGTAAGCTCAATTTCTTCCCATGGATACACCCTAGGGTATTCATTGGGCACTGACATTATGATAGAAAATAAGGGAATGAGTAGTTCTTAAAAGCTAGAGAGTACTTAACCAGTCTCCCGAGCTGGGGACACAGAAGGTGGATTCTCATAGTGCCAAAGCAGCCAGCAACTAAGAAAAGACAATCCAGAAGAGAAGTGAGATAGTAAGAATTAAGTACATCACATGTAACTCTTAGCTTTCTTGAGTCACGTGCTGATTTTGAGAACCACATCCCTAAAAATAAAATGACCCAACATGAAAGTATAAAAGAATGTTAGCTATGACAATATAAAGATATGAAAATCATATACATATGTTTGGGGATTCTAATTTCATAAAACAAGAACTAATGAGAATAAAATGTCATATATTTCCTGATACAATGAATGTGAGTGTGACTTTAATACCCTTATCTCAAGAGGTCATTTAAACTAAAACTCAACCAATGAGCTTTAGAGATTAACTACACTATAAATCAAATGGTCAAAACCAAGAAATATAAAATACTTCATGCAGAATATGTATTCTTTTCAGTGGACCACGTTACCTTCCTAAAACAGACCATATTCTAAAGTATAAATTGTTAAGTCTTACCAATAAAAACTAATTAAAATATTTTCTCATATATTTTTATCATAATACAGTGACACATAATATAGCTGTAGACATAAAAAGTAAGAAAAACTACAAAACTTCACAAATGCATGCACACCAAAAATACACTCTTAACGGCCAATGAGTCATTGAGTAAAACAAGGAAGGAAGTTTTAATTACTGAGAATCAAATGAAAATGAAAGTATAACTAGTAAGAACATTTGGGGCATAGTTATGGCAGTTTCAAAAGAAAACCTTATGGCCATGAATACTTACATTTGAAAAAAATGGGAAAAGTCTCAAATAAATAACCTAATGATGAATGCCAAGCTTTTATTTAAAAAAAAAAAAAAAAAAAAAAAAAAAAAAAAAAAAAAAAAAAGCCTAAGCTCTAAAGTCATGTACAAAAGAAACAATAAAGACTGATGCACAAATTAATGAAATAGAGTCTAAAAGGACATGAAAGGAATAAATCAAAGGGTTGTGGTTTTTTTTTTTTTAACAAAAAAGCCAAAAAAAAAAAAAAAAAAGGGTTGACAAACCCATAGCCAGACTAACCAAAAGAAGGGAGAAACAACTCAAGTTAATACATTTGGACATGGACATTTAAAGGGGAGAATACTCTAGTCAGTGAAATCTAGAGAACCATGAGGGAGCACTTAAAAAGTTTATATTATACAAAACAGAAAATGTAGGGAAACTGATACATTTATATACATATATGACTGACCAAAAAGGAAAATATAGACAATTTGAACAAATTCATAAAATCAATAATATTGAAGTAAAAATAAAAGGTCTATCTGAAAAATCCCAGAACAAATTTGATTCACTGTTAAAATTGTACCAAATCATTAAAGAGAAACCAACATCAATGCTCCTTAAACTACTCAATAAAGTATAAAGAAAAAGAATACTACCAAGCTGATTGTATATAAGTAGAATTACTTAATCCCAAAATCAAATATAAACAACAAATAAAGTTATAGACTAGTCCCCTGATAAACATAGACAAGATAAAACAAAAACCCAAACGAAGCCAAAACAAACAAAAATCTTCTCAATAAAACTCTGGCAAACAAGATTCAAAAACAAATTAAGATCATAGGCACAATAAATTTAGTTTTATTTCAGAGAAGCAAGGTTGGTTCAACATACATGAATAAATAATAGACATGGAAGCATGTGATCATCTCAATGGCTTTCATAAAGGCTTTCAACAAAACTCAACATCCCTTCATAACAAAATCCATGAATAAACTAGGAATAGAAAGAATTTACCTCAACATAATAAAGGCTGTCTATAACAAACTATGACTAACATTGTACTAAATGGGAAAAAGCAAAAGCATTTTCTCAAAATTCTGGAATGAGACAAGGGGGTCCACTTCTCCATGTTTATTCAATATAGTACTCATAATCTGAGTCAGAGAAATATGACACACACACACAAAAAAAAAAAACAAATGGAGAACAAACATGAGAAAGAAAAGTCAAATTTTTCTCATTTGTAGACTACTCTATCTTTTTTACTTTGATTGATTGATTTATTTATTTATTTATTTATTTATTTTTTTGCTAAAGTTATGTAGGGAAAATGAAAGAGATCTTCTCATGCATGGATACTAAAAGATACATGCACAGTAATAAAAACTTTTAAACTTTACAGTTCATCAACAATCATAAGTTGTTTTTAATGTAATTTTTATGATAATGAAATGAAAACTTATCATTGGATGATTCTTTTCATGGATGTGATAGGGAAAAATATTCCAGACATTACAAAAATGTAATAGAGTTATTCTAGCTCCATTTCTGTTAGTGTGATAAAATACCCTGACAGAAAGCACTTAGGAAAGAAAATATTTATCTTAGCCTATAGTAACAGGCTATAGTCCATCACAGCAGGGAAGTCAAGAAACAGGAACTTAAAACAGCTGCCACAGATCCGAGAGCGATGAGTGCACTCATGCTTTTATGGCTTAGCTTACTTTCTCTACTCTTACAGCCTGAGACACAACCCCAGGGGATGGTGGCACTCACAGGAGCTAAGTCTTCCCACATTACTTATTAAAAACAATATAAACCCCATAATATTCCCAAAGGTCAATCTGATCAAGACAAGTCTTCACTCAGACTTTCTTCCCAGGAGAGTAGAGGTTTTTGTCAAGTACGCAATTACAACTAACTGGCACAATAATATTTTTCTATCAAAACTTCACACTCAAGAAACAATAATGCCAATAGAACTGTGGTTATTTACAGACATAGTGACTAGGATGTCACAAGATATGGATAATGGGTGACATAAATATTTTAACGTCAATTATATTTATAACTGTATTTCTACTTAAGGCAAAAACTCATCAAGCTACATACCATTACATACTTTCCATTGTATATGCTATTTCTCAGTTAAAAAAATAAATACATAAATAATAACTTTATGGCTTAAAATTTGCAGATATCCATTATAAAATTGTTCACTTCTTCCCAAATCATATTCAAAAAGTATGCAATTCTAGTTTCTTCCCACTATTTATAAGAGTCATTTCCCATATGCCAATCTCTAATTAATTGACAAATTTAAGACTTAACAATATTGTCAGAGAACTGATGGCACAGTACAGTCCTACAACAAAATTACTTGACATTCCATAATATGACTTTCAATATCCATTCAGTTGACATTGCCAAGTACTCTGTTAGTTTCATTCACTTATCATCAATGTCATCTTCATCCTACATTTGGAAAGAAATAAACATCAGTGTAGACAACTTTGTCAATAAGAATGACAACTTCGAAAGGATAACCACACTACTATACACAGACTTAAAAAAACTAAACAACAAGGAGGACCCTAGGGAAAATGCTTAATTCTCATTCAGAAGGACAAATTGGATAGACACCAGAAACAGTTGAAGAGAAGGAACAGGAAGAGAGCCTACCATAGAGGTCTTCTGAAAGACTCCACCCAGCAGGATATCCAAGCAGATGCTGAGACACACAATAGAGTGCAGGGAGTCTTATGGAAGAGTTGGGCAGTAGAAGGACCTGGAGGGGTCAGGAGCTCCACAAGAAGACCAATGCAGCCAACTAATCTTGGCAAAAGAGGATGTTCCTGCAGATACTGATGGGCCAACCAGGGATAATGCATGGTGTGGACCTAGACCCCCTGTTCAGATGTAGTAGATAGGCATCACAGTCTCCTTATGGGTCCTATAATATGGAGAGTAGGGACTACTTTTGACATATACTTCGGTCCCCTCACACACACACGTATTGATCACTTCCCCATGGTGGGGTAGCCGTACCAGACCCATAGAGGAAGAGGATACTAGCATTCCAGATGAGACTTGATAGGCTGAGGTCAGATGCTATGGGAGGAGGGTTCCCCTCTCTGAGGACTAGGGGAAGGAGGAGAGGATATGAGGGAGGGAGGTGGGATCAGGACACAAAGAGGGAGGGTGTTACAATCATGATATAAAGTGAACAAAAAAATTTTTTAAAGATGTGTACCATCTTGACCAACAAAAAGTATTCTTAATGAAAAAAAAAAGTTTACAGAACAAGACCAACCCACTAATGATAGCAATTAACTGTGAAAATCACAGCAATAATTGAATATAATAAAATATTTCTCACTGTTTATCTAAACTATTCTTGTGGCATTCTTGAAATGGCATCTTCTTTGTACTCTACCAAAGCCAATAGCCATTGTCTTTAGCATTTTACTTTACAAAGACAAAGCCTCTAAGGTTTCCTTTTAACCAGAGAATTTCTTATGTAACCCTAGGAAAGTACTTAAGTAAAGTATGTAACCCAAACATTTACTGATAATAAATATATATGTTAAAGCTATATTTTTTTAACATTTCTGAAAAATAAAAGTACATTTTCATACTAATAATATAGGTCTGTCAGTTTATTTCTATCTAGAGAATTAATTTTACACTATTTGACACTGCATCTTCTTCAAGGTTTTCAGAGTTTATCAATATTTTGATATTATAACTGCCAATGGTGACACTGTCACTTAACATAGACAGTACTACAAAATAACAGACAGGCACAGGGCCATTTAAGAACTGTTAGAAATTTTGTCCCAAGCCACAATTTATTCAATATTTTATGAGTCTCACAGACTCAGGCAGCAACTTGAAAAAATGAAACATTCTAATACAATTTAATCAAAATATATACTAAATTGATGCTCACTTGCATGCAATAAGGATTACAAGTCCATGACCTGAAAGGAGAGCAAAGAGGAGTATCTGGAGGGAGGAAAAAGAAGGAAAACATGTTGTAATTAGATTACAGTCTTAAAAATAAACAAAACTTCTTTGTTTTCTGTAATTAAATCATGTTTCCCTAACAACAGAGAACTTTGTACATGCAATAAAGGCACTGTGGTTGGTATTCAGAACACACCGTGGTCTGGAGTCTGAGGTGAGGTCATTCCAGGAGCATTTGTTAGTGTCTTTTGTCATTTGTCAGTGCAAACTACTCTCTTACACTCAGAACCAAGGTGAAGAGAAGCCATCTGACACAGCACAGTTGGGCACTGCTAGAAACATCTCAAATGTATATATTACACATTTGATTTTGAATTAAGCTTCATCACCGTAGTTTCAGAGAACTTCTACTGTTGTCAAATTTTTCACAAACTTCAAATTTGGTTATGTATGTGCCACCTATGCTGTGAGAAGCTTTGCTTTAGACTTTGAGCATAATAAGCAACTAAACACATCACCTACTTAAAAGCACAAGTTTGGGAAATTATGGGAACTGTTAACTCACAGAGACAAAAATCTCCATTGCTTAGTACAGAGATAGATTTAAACTGTGTATTCATAATGTTAAATTCTTCCTAAATAAGTCATGGCTACAGTGCTTGTGATGGTTTGAATAGCAAAGCCTCCCATAGATTCATGGAAAGTGGAATTATTAGAGGTGTGGGCTTTTTGGAGGAAGTTTGTCACAGGGCTGAGCATTGAGATTTTAGACACTCAAGCCAAGCCCAGCATCACTTTTTCTTCTTGCTACCTGCTGACCTAGATGTAGAACTCTCAGCTACTAAGTCTTCCTTCATGCTGTCGTGCTCCTCGCCATGATGACAATGAATGAAACCTTTGAGCTGTGAGCCAGCCCCAATGGAATATTTTCCTTTATAAGAGTTGCTGTGGTCATGGTAACTCCTCACAGCAATAGAAACCATAGGACAGCTCTCCAGAGTTAATCAAAATCATTTTGTACATTGCAATAAGTAGTTATTACCAGTTAGACTACATAATCTTAAAATATTCAAAGGCCCTCTTAAATTTGCCCAGGTAGAAAGAAATAAACCTTGAATAATACTGGAAGTCTATTTTACTAAGGTGTAACATCATCATCCTGTGAAAGCCACTATCTTACCTATTATTCTACCCATAGGTACTTAAGAAGAAAAGGATATTTGAAGTTCACCTAGAGATGACAATTTTCTTCTTCTATGGTATCAGCCAAATAGCAAGCTTTCCTCCTACTTTCATTCTGTTTGTCCTTTTGAAATGCTCTACAATCATACATCCACAACCAAGAAAGACTACAGGAATGCCTTCGGATTGAAATACCCCCATCAATACTACTGAATTTCAGTTTCAGTGACAATATCTGTCAGTGGCTCTTTGTTGAGATACCAATCAATTGCTATGGATTATATCATTAATTACACCATATGATACAAACAGAAGGTCTAGAGAAGGTTCCCATCTAGGAATGAGCAGGATTCATTTAGATTAACAAACAGATCACTTGGAATAATGAGAAGAAAAATCAAAGTGAGGTCCATTTCCAGTAAAGAAGGTATCTTCCTAAGATATTGAATTTAAGAGATTCAAGACAGATGAAACTCAGCAAACCTCCTGCCTAAAAGAGTGAAGACCTCAACATTAAAATCACTGTGTTAATCAGGAGACATAGCCAATAGCCTTCTCCCTGATCATTGCTGCAACTGGGACATTACAAGACCCAGATGAAGCTACCCAAGTAGCAAGTCCACTAGGAGAGATGCCATTCTATCTCCTAGAGATAAATCCAGCTCTTGGCACCCTGCTCAACTGCTTCTTCCCAGGCTCATGCCTAATATACTGATATCAGAGTGGACAAAAGCACTGAGAGGAAGGATGCAAGAGATGAAGAAGAAGAAGAAGAAGAAGAAGAAGAAGAAGAAGAAGAAGAAGAAGAAGAAGAAGAGGAAGAGGAGAAAAATGTCAGCTTTCAGCTTGTGCTTATTGTGTAGATCATAGCCTTTGTTTTCAGACATGAAAAGCCATTGACAGTTTCTACATAGAAATAACATCCACCTGATCAACATTTTAATAGGATAACTTCATATATGGCCTTAAAATAAATTATAAGAAGCATCAATAAGAGCATAAAGATGAGTTTAGAAGAAATGCAATAATTGGTGTGAAATATGATGACCATTTGTAATAACATGCTCCAGTGGAAGTATCAAAGCCTTAATGCATGGGGGTTAAAGACTAGTATTTTTTAATATTCTGCTATCTGCTCTGCATTTTTACAAGTACTTCTATATTTCTGTTAATGTATATCTTAACATATGTTTTATATACATTAAGCATCTAATTCAAGGGCAATAATATTCTATCTTAATCAGCGACAATAATATTTTGTACTTGGAAACAAGTGACATGTTTTATTTTAAATTGTTCAAAAATGAGTGTCATGCATTCCTTATATATCAATTCACTGAATTTTTATTAGTTTATTAAGGTTGTTGAAATATGAAAATTATCTGAAAATAAAAATACTATATTTTGAAACATAAAGATAAACAACAACATAGAATGTTAAACATAGATTATAATAAATATATTAGGGAATTTAAAAGTGGTCTTAACAAGTGAATAGATAGAATATATCACAGACACTTTCCACCCAAAAAAAACCAAGCAAAGCTAGAACAAAGGAGTATTATATTTAAATGAAATAATTACAGGGGAGGCATAGCGTACTGGAAAAGCAATGAAGAGGCTAACACACTTAAGGACAAAATAATGGAAATTATCCTCTAAGGAAAGGAAGAAAATCCATCAGATAAAAGGAATAGCATTTCCCTGGACTATGAGCTCATATCAAGCAATATAATGCATCTACAATTGAAGACTTTGAAGGAAAGATGAGGAACAAATGGAAAAAGTATTGAGATAAATAATTACAAAACACATTAAAATTTATCACAAGAATCTCTGTCATCTCACAGTAAGAGAAATATGAAGAAAAAACACAACTAGACACATAAAAATTCAAACTGATAAAAATTAAAGAAATGAGAAAATCTTGAAATAACCACAGGGGCAAAAAGACACATTACATACAGTACATCAAGAAAAATGAACAGAATATCAGGATACAGTGAAATGGTGTCTTCGTAATGTGGGAGTGCCCACCTAAGGGCAAGCCAAAGACTGGGAGAAAATATTTGCAGAAGACATAGCTCATATGACTTTTTTTTAATCCAAAATGTACAATCTCTCAAAATGCAATGACAATGAAACTGATATTCACATTTTAATAGAAGGTGAAAACAATGGCCAGCCGCTCTGTTGTGGGTGATCACGGATGGCAAACAGCAGACAACATGCTCACAGGAACAAAAAGTTCTCAGCTAGCAGCTTACCTAGTATGTGCCCAAGAAAGCTATGGAAAGTAGCCCTACACATTCATAGGAAGTAATGTCAAGTCCCTCTAAATGTTATAACTGTTTGACTTTTCTGTAATAATACAGCTTAGAACACAAATACATTGTATAGATATATGAAAATATTCTATATGAGCTTTTTACTATTTTTAGTTTTAACTTCTTGTTAAAAGCTAAGACATAGATATACATTAGCTGTGGAGAATGTCCTGTCCATTGGGCAGATCAGAGTAGGGGGTCCAATGTTTACTATTGTTTTGTCCTTGGTTAGTGCAATAGTTTGACAGGACATTCTCCGCAGTTATGTGGAGAGCGGGGACTGACTTTGACATGAACTCTGGTGCTCCATATTTGACCACCTCTTCTTGGTTGGGAGGCCTGGTGGCACTTAAAGAAAGAATAAGCAGGATACCAATATGAGACTTGATAGCCTATGACCATATAGTGGGGGGAGGAGATCCCCCTTGGTCATAGACCTAGGCGGGGGGAGGAGGGGGAAATAGGGTGAAAGCGGGAGGGAGGGAGGAATGGGAGGATACAAGTGATGGGATAACAATTGAGTTGTAATCTGAATAAATTAATAAAATTTAAAAAAATTTTTTTAAAAATAAAACTAAAAATATATATATATATTAGCTTGTTCCTTGACAGTGTCAGAATTATAGATCTCACTGTCTTCTACATCTTGGCCCATCAGAAAGGCTTCTGGAACAGTCACACTGAAAGAGATGCCTTTTTTGACATCCTTCCTGAAGGATCTTCTTAAAGTGCTTCTGCAGTTAGTTTAACATAATAGAAGACACACTCTAAAATTATACTTAGAGCAGAGTACAGTACAGTACGGTATAGTATAGTATATTTTATAAGCCAGGAGTTGTTTATAATCAGTACCAGAGAGTGTATATGGTCCACAATTACAAACAAACACTTTCCTGTAGTTAGTATTATAAGTGTACTCACCAGCATTGTACAAGCATGGAATAGGGCGTTGTGCTCTGATGTTACTACGGCTATGACTCAACTCTAACAGAGGACTTTTCTACACATTATACTCTCAGGTCACCAAGTTGCATAATAATTGAGAGTTTACAGAAACATTCTTGTATAATACTTTATAAGTATATAATACTTATATAAACTATCAAGTGTGTGTCCTTTTTTTCATTTTGAACCTGACATTCCAAAGTCACCTAGTGTGTGTGTGTGTTTGTGTGTCTGTTTATGTGTATAATATGTGTCTTAATGTGCTCACTAATGAGTATTAGGGGAGTGGCTTATTCAGTTAGTCACACCTATTTGATTTTTGTCAGTGAGTTATTCTTTCAATTACTTATTCCAGAGGCTATCTCACTGATAGAGTGGGTTCTACACCCAGTACTACACACACACACACACACACACATACACACACACACACACAAACACAAACACACACACACCAGATACAAAATGATGTCTTCTTGTTTTTCATGAGCAATTTATGATTACATTTGTAAAGTACCTCTCTCACAACTTCTGAAAATTTTGTAGCATTAAGTACCATATACACATAACTCCTCTTGCACTTTTATCTATCCCTTGTATATAGTTCTAAAACAATGAACTTATCTCAATATGTAGGATTTATATCTATTAATATTAAGGTTCCATAATGTAAAGAGGTCATTTTGACTGACCCCTGAGAAATCAATAAGGAGCTTAGAATTCAGGGTAATAGGCACATATGCAAACAATATTATAAAGTAGTATTATGATGACAGTAGAAATATGCACAAACTGTGGGGGTGGGGCAGAACCTATGGGAACAGTTCTGCAGCAAGGACTATTTTATTGCTAATGTTTTTCAATGGTGATAATTAAAACAGGCAAGCATTTTATCATTGCTTTTCACTTTTCTACAAATAACAGAAAGACTTTTTACTTGCACATCTGGCAGAGCACCCCCCACTGTTCCTCTGTCTCATATCACTTTGTTAGAGGATCATAAAGGGGTGTGATATATTCTGCAATGTCTCATCACTTCACAGATGAAAAGCCATTATCATTTGATATGCTAGAAAAGGTGTAGATGGAGAGGATGATATAGACTTAAGAATTCTAAGGAGCTTGACATAAGAGCACTTAGCAATAAGTGGAGTGCTGGCTCAGGGAGGGAGTAGAGTCTACAATGGCTCCTGCGCTTTTTGTTGGCGAGACAAGCAATAAATGAAATTCAGAGTCTTCCAGAACATTCTTCTCTGAACAGATTCTGAATTTGAAGAAGGAAATCTGGGTGAGAATATAAATGCTTTACACACAGAGTATAAACCAGGGATTCACAAATGTTTTAATTGAGAAAAAAAAAAAAAAAAAAAAAAAAAAAAAAAACAACCTAAAACCTTGCTTAAAATATAGAGTCTAAAGCTGTCCTCATTTGGCACTACACTTAATCTGACTCGGGTGAGATATGAGACATTCAAAATGAGCAGGTATTTCTGAATGTGGTCCTCTAGCAACAGTTTGGAAAATACCATTATAAGAACATTTCAGATTAACACATCCCTGAAAGGACATTTTTCTACATGATACATAAAGGTAATAAAGCCTGTAACACCATGAATAGTTCCAAACTTAATCTAACTCCCTCCAATCTTCAAGTCCATTAACTGTCTCATGCCATTGTTTTACACCAGTACTTAGAGCATTCTCTACACTTCCAGAAATAAACAGTAGCACAAACAAACATATGGAAACGTCGTATCTCTTCAATAGAGTCAGACCAGGGAATAAATCTCTACATTATTGTTCTTACAATATAAATGCCTCTTCATTTAAAGTGCAAGGTACCAAGAATTTCGTTTGCTACAGCCATCCTTTTATATACTTTTTGAGAGTGTATTTTAGGATATGAAGAAAATGCCTGCTTGGAAAGTTTGGTGGGAGATAAAAGGATTAGAAAAACTGGGACTGGAAAGTTGAGGCAAGATGTTGGCGAGATTATTTGATGTTCTCAATCCTTTGTGGGAAAAATTTAAACTGGGGACAAATAAAATAGTTTGACAAGCTCTTATTTGCCCTTGAAAATATATGTTACATCTCTATAATGGGAGATCCCAAAGACCTGCTGCTACATAAAAGGAAAGAAATGAAAAATACCAAAGAAGTGATTACCTATCAAATGTATCACCAGACAAAACCCTTTCCTGTAGATTAAAACAGCAATGTTAAGTTTAAGGCTTTGTAAAAAAAAAAAAAAAAAACTGTAGAATCTTCATCATTGTCCATTTTTGTAAACTTGAGGGAATGTGAACCAGTGCCCCACAGAATGACTGTATTAGAAGAAGGCCAAGCTGTAGTGAGAGTTTTGGTTTCTTTAAAAGTCCAGTTATGTCACAGGAGTTAGGTTTTTTTCTGTCTTATTCCCAGGTGTGGGATATGGGGCTGCTTCAGTTTGTCCGCAGCCACTATGATTGTCTCATGCTCTAGCAGGGGTGTGATTTGTGCCAGACACTTATACTTCAATCCTGAGAACTTCTGAAAGGGTAAAAATGCCAGGATGCCAAGAGAGTCTGGGGCAGCAGCTGCTGTCCCTGCTGCTGCTCACCACTGGTTCGTCCTGCTCCTGTGTTTGCTGTTGCTGGTTTGCTGAACTGCTGGATGGCTGGATGTCCAGGCTATGAAGATTGAACTTGCCCAAAGGAACTATGTCTCTAAACAACAGGAAGTAGTCTAAAGAGACGCATGCTGTCCCTTTTCTCTCCTACCTAGTGTTGGGAGGTTTAAAGGGATTAGGGTGGATAAGGGTTAGAAGGAGGTAGACATAAAAGAACCCAAAATAAAATAGATTATAAAATACCAGCCTACACCAAGCTGAAAACACCAGACCTGGGGAGGCAGCCTAAGTGTTTCAGAAAGTTTCCCACGTGATCTCTCAAGCAATTGCCAGTTTGGAAAAAAAAAGGAAAAACCATTCTTATTTACTGTTGGAAAATTAACTGGAAACTTCCTATGATGCACAACAGTTTAACTTTAAAAGAATGTGGCTCGGGGGGGTTTTTCAAGATGGCGGCGAGCAGTGTGGACCGCGTTTGGAGGCTCCAGTGAACAATTCAGGGAATTGCACAGATTTCTGAGCCAGGAACACCGAGGTCCGAACATCACGGCAGCGGGAGTGCTCCACGGTTCAGAGAGACCAGGGTGCGGAGGACCTGCGTGCCCCTGCACATGGGAAGAGCGTGGATTTTCTCTGATCGGAGCAGCAGCGGCAGAGGCAGCAGCACCAGCGGCACCAGCAGGAGTGGCTGAGGTTTGCAGCTCATAGCCTTCCAGTGGAGGTGATTGGTGTGGTGGCTGGTGGGAGTTGCTGCGGGAGAGGGGACTCGGGCAAGGATTTGGGTCACGTGGAGCCTTCGGACCCAGACTGGACTCGGCGGACAGTTCGGCCCCAGAGTCCCGGGTACTGGCCCAGCCCAGCAAGCAATTCTGCCCGAAGCACTAACTCAGCTTCGGCCACAGCTCCCCTGCTGTGGCGCAGGCTTAGTTGAGCACGCAGCTCCACGCTAGGCGCCACCTCAGCTCAGCGGCAGCTCCCCTGCGGTGACACAGTCTGGGCGGAGCACTTGGTTGAACCACAGGCGCTAACTCAGAGCAGCCGCAGTTCTCCTGCTGTGGCGCAGGCTTGGCCAAGCATTCAGTTCCACCCTAGGCACCACCTCAGCTCAGCAGCAGCTCCCCTGCAGTGACACAGTCGGGGCAGAGCACTTGGTTCCACCACTGGCGCTAACTCAGAGCAGCCGCAGGTCTCCAGCGGCAGCTCCCCTGCGGTGACACAGTCTGGGCGGAGCACTTGGTTGAACCACAGGCGCTAATTCAGAGCAGCCGCAGTTCTCCTGCTGTGGCGCAGGCTGGACAGAGCTCTCGGTTCCACCAGCTCTAAGACTCTGGTTGGACACAGTGTGCAGTTTGAATACAGAGTTCCTGGCTGAGATTGGTAGTCAGTTCGGGCCCTGAGTCAATAACTGACCACAGCACGCACTTTGGGCCAAAAGGCCCTAGCGGAGTACCAGCCCAAAAATTTTGGCTGGACCCTGTGCGCATTTTGGGCCCAGAATCCCTAGCTGAGCTCGGCAGACGGTTCAGGCCCTGAGAATCTAGCTGAGTTCAGCCCGTGGTTCAGGCCCAGTGTTCCTGGCTGGACTTGGCAGGGAACACAAAAGGCTGTGGATACCTTGGCCTGACCCAACGCTCATTCAGAGACCCAGAACAATTGCCGGATCCACAGCACAGGGGGGCTGAAGATCACTGGCTGTGAGAGACCAGAACAACAGGGCTAACCTCCTAACATCCACACCAGTGAAGCTTTGAGCTCCCAGCCTAGGGAAATCGTGAGAAAATAAGTGAATCTATGGTCAGACACCCTCCATCCAACTCTGGAAGCTACCCAATAAAAACAAAGACGGCAAGATATCTAAAGGACAACGAAAAAGCATACGCAAAAAACCCCAAAACAACATGGCATCTCCAGTTTCCAGCTATCCCAAAGAAAACAACCCAGAGAACTCAAATACAACAGAAATACAAGAAAATGACTTCAAATCCTTAGTAATGAGGATGATAATGGAGGAAACAAATAAAATTCGTAATCAAATACAGGAAGACGCAGACAAACAGGTGAGAGACATAAAAGAGGCACATAGAGTGGAACTGGAAAAATTGCAGGAAAATGCAAACAACCAGATGAAAGAAATAAATAAAACGGTTCAAACTCTGAAGACCTATAAAAAGGCAATGGAAGAAACTCAGGAATACACAAAAAAATCAGATGAAAGAAATCAAAAAATCAGTTCAAGATCTGAAAATGAAAATGGATTCAATGATAAACACACAGACAGAAGAAAAACGAGAACGTGAGACCTCAGAGAAGAAGGCGAGCAACACAGAGGTGAGCTTTTCTAACAGAATCCAAGAGATGGAAGAACGAATCTCAGGGCTAGAAGATACAATCACAGATATTGAATCAACCATTAAAGAAAATGCCAAATCTGGAAAACTCCTGACACAAAACATCCAAGAAATTAAGGACACCATGAAAAGAAGAAATCTACGGATAATAGGCATTGAAGAAAGAGAAGACGTCAGACTCCAGGGCCCACAAACTATTCTCAACAAAATCATAGAAGAAAATTTCCCTAATCTAAAGAAATAAATGCCTATAAGCATACAAGAGGCCTACAGAACACCAAATAGAATTGACCAGAAAAGAAAAACTGCCCACCACATAATAATCAAAACACAAAATATGCAAAACAAAGAAAAAATATTAAAAGCTGCAAGGGAAAAGGGCCAAATAACATTTAATGGTAAACCTATCAGAATTACACTCGACTTCTCAGCAGAGACCATAAAAGCCAGAAGGGCCTGGACAGAGATCCTGCAAACCCTAAGAGAACACAGATGCCAGGCCAGACTACTTTACCCAGCAAAATTATCAATAACCATTGAGGGGGAAAACAAAATATTCCATGGCAAAAACAAATTCAAACAGTACCTATCCACAAATCCAGCTTTACAGAAGGTACTAGAAGGAAAACTCCATCCCAAAGGGTCAAGCTACAACCAAAACTACCCAGGAAATAGATAACTATCCCATGGCAAAAACACAACTACACAAACACTCGACTGGAAACAACATCAAAATTAAGACTCTTAACAGTCACTGGTCATTAATATCTCTCAACATCAATGGCCTCAATTCTCCAATAAAAAGACACAGACTAACTAAATGGGTACATAAACAAGATCCAACATTCTTCTGCATCCAAGAAACACATCTCACCCATAATGAAAGGCATTACCTCAGGGTAAAAGGTTGGAAAAAAATATTCCAAGCAAATGGTCACAAGAAGCAAGCAGGCGTAGCCATTTTAGTATCGAACAAAATAGACTTTCAACCAAAATTAATCAAAAGGGATGAGGAAGGACACTTCATACTCATCAAAGGTAAAGTCAACCAAGATGACATCACAATTCTGAACATCTATGCTCCCAATACAAGGGCACCCACATTTGTAAAAGATCTCCTAAAAAAGCTTAAACCACACATCGATCCCCACACAATAATAGTGGGAGACTTCAACACCTCACTCTCACTGAAGGATAAGTCATTGAAACAGAAACTAAGCCGAGAAATAACATCATTAACCAATGCCATGGGTCAAATGGGTCTAACAGATATCTATAGAACCTTTCACCCAAACAAGAAAGAATACACCTTCTTCTCTGCACCCCATGGAACCTTCTCCAAAATTGATCACATCGTAGGTCACAAAACAAGCCTCAATAGATACAAGAGGATTGAAATAATACCTTGTATCCTATCAGATCACCATGCTCTTAGGCTGCAATTCAACAACAACAGAAATAACAAAAAGTCTACACGTACGTGGAAACTAAACAACTCTCTGCTAAATGACACCTGGGTCAGGGAAGAAATTAAGAAAGAAATCAAGGAGTTTCTGAAATTCAATGAAAATGAAGAAACAACATACCCAAATTTGTGGGATACATTGAAAGCAGTGCTAAGAGGAAAATTCATAGCACTAAGTGCCTTTAAAAAGAAATTGGAAACATCGCACATAAGCATCTTAACAACACAACTGGAAGCCCTAGAAAAAAAAAGAAGCAAAAACACCCAAGAGGAGTAGACACCTGGAAATAATCAAACTCAGGGCTGAAATTAACAAATTAGAAACTAAGAAAACAGTCCAAAGAATCAACAAAACCAAAAGCTGGTTCTTTGAGAAAATCAACAAGATAGACAGACCATTAGCCAAACTAACTAAAGGCAGAGAGACAGTATTGAAATCAACAAAATCAGAAATGAAAAGGGAGACATAACAACAGACACTGAAGAAATTCAAAGAATCATAAGATCCTACTTTGAAGACATATACGCCACAAAATTTGAAAATCTAAGGGAAATGGACGATTTTCTTGATCAAGTTCACTTGCCAAAGTTGAATGAAGAACAGATAAACAAGCTAAATAGTCCCATTTCCCCTACAGAAATAGAAGCAATCATCGATGGTCTCCCAACCAAAAAAAGCCCAGGGCCAGATGGTTTCAGTGCAGAATTCTACCAGACCTTCAAGGGCAAGCTAATACCGATACTCTTCAAGCCACTCCAAAAGATAGAAATGGATGGAAAATTACCAAATTCATTCTATGAGGCCATAGTCTCATTGATACCTAAACCTCACAAAGACTCAACAAAGAAAGAGAATTTCAGACCAATTTCTCTTATGAACATAGATGCAAAAATACTAAATAAAATACTTGCAAAACGAATACAGGAACACATCAAAGATATCATTCATCATGACCAAGTAGGCTTCATTCCAGGCATGCAGGGATGGTTTAATATACGGAAATCCATCAATGTAATCCACCATATAAACAAACTGAAAATAAAAAACCACATGATCATCTCCTTGGATGCAAAGAAAGCATTTGATAAAATTCAACACCCATTCATGTTTAAAGTTTTAGAGAGATCGGGGATACAAGGCACTTTCCTCAACATAATAAAGGCTATATACAGCAAGCCAATAGCCAAAATCAAAGTAAATGGTGAGATACTCAAGGAAATTCCTCTAAAATCGGGAACAAGGCAAGACTGCCCACTCTCTCCATATCTCTTCAGTATAGTACTCGAAGTTCTAGCCAGAGCAATAAGACAACAAAAGGACATCAAGGGTATCCAAATGGGAAAGGAGGAAGTCAAATTATCCCTATTTGCAGATGATATGATAGTGTACATAAGTGACCCTCAAAATTATACCAGAGAACTCCTAAAGCTGATAAACACCTTCAGCAAATTGGCTGGATACAAAATTAACTCAAAAAAGTCTGTAGCCTTCCTATACACAAATGACAAGCTTGCAGAGGAAGAAATTAGGAAAACCACACCCTTCACATTAGCCACAGCAATATAAAATATCTAGGGGTTACCCTAACTAAACAAGTGAAGGACTTGTATGAAAAAAATTTCAAAACTCTGAAGAAAGAGATTGAAGATGACCTGAGAAGATGGCATGATCTTCCTTGCTCATGGATCGGGAGAATTAACATAGTAAAAATGGCCATCGTACCAAAAGCAATCTACAGATTCAATGCAATCCCTATCAAAATACCTACACAATTTTTTTAAACACATTGAAATTTCAATTCTGAACTTCATATGGAAAAACAAAAAACCCAGAATAGCTAAAACAATCTTGTACAATAAAAGGTGCTCCGGAGGAATCTCCATACCTGATCTCAAACTGTACTATAAAGCAATAGTAATTAGAACAGCATGGTACTGGCACAGCAACAGGCTGGTTGATCAGTGGAATCGAATCGAAGACCCAGATATGAATCCACACACATATGGTCACTTGATTTTTGACAAAGAAGCCAAATCCATTCAATGGAAAAAGAATAGCATCTTCAACAAATGGAGCTGGTCTAACTGGAGGTCTATGTGTAAAAAAATGAAGCTGGACCCATATTTGTCACCTTGCACAAAACTCAAATCCAAGTGGATTAAAGACCTCAACATAAAACCAGAGACACTAAGCCACTTAGAGGAAAAAGTGGGAAAGAGCCTGGAACATATTGGCACAGGAGACAACTTCCTGAACAGAACACCAACGGCCCAGGCCTTAATGTCAACCATTAATAAATGGGACCTCATGAGGCTGAGAAGCTTCTGTAAGGCAGGAGACACTGTCAAGAGAACAAAGCGACAGCCTACAGACTGGGAAAAAATCTTCACCAACCCTACATCTGACAAAGGTCTAATATCCAAAATATATAAAGAACTCAAGAAATTAAACACCACCAAACCGAATAACCCAATTGAGAAATGGGGCTTGGAACTAAACAGAGAATTCTCAACAGAGGAGTATCAAATGGCTGAGAAACACTTAAAGAAATGCTCAACCTCCTTAGTCATCAGGGAAATGCAAATCAAAACAACTCTGAGATTCCATCTTACACCCATCAGAATGGCTAAGATCAAAAACTCAAGCGACACCACATGCTGGCGAGGATGTGGGGAGAGAGGAACACTCCTTCATTGCTGGTGGGAATGCAAACTAGTACAGCCACTTTGGAAATCTATCTGGTGCTATCTCAGAAAAATGGGAATAGGGCTTCCTCAAGACCCAGCTATTCCACTCCTTGGAATATACCCAGAAGATGCTCCAGCACACAACAAGAAAATTTGTTCAACCATGTTCATAGCAGCCTTATTCATAATAGCCAGAACATGGAAACAGCCTAAGTGTCCCTCAGTAGAAGAGTGGATAAAGAAACTGTGGTACATATACACTATGGAATACTACTCAGCTATTAAAAACAAGGAATTCCCGAAATTTGTGGATAAATGGATTGAGCTAGAAATGATCATAATGAGTGAGTTAACCCAGAAGCAGAAAGAATCAAATGGTATATACTCACTTATATCTGCATACTAGCCCAAGGGACATGTCCCACGAAAGCCTTCATTTACCAGAAAACTGGGACAGAGGGGAGGGCATCCTACTGGGACTCTAAATGAGAGAAGCATGGGAGAATAGCAAAATAAAAGGATCCAGAGGGTCCTAGAAATCTACAAGTAGAACAATATGATAGGCAGATTTGGTCCCAGGGGTCCCGCTCAAACTAAGGCACCAGCCAAGGACAATACAGGAGGTAAACTTTAAACCCCTTCCCAGATCTAGCCAATGGTCAGAATATTCTCCACAGTTGAGTGGAGAGTGTGATATGACTTTCTCACGTACTCTGGTGCTTTACATTTGACCATGTCCCCTGGAGGGGGAGACCTGGTGGCACTCAGAGGAAGGACAGCTGGTAGCCAAGAAGAGACTTGATACCCTATGAGAATATACAGGGGGAGGTAATACCCCTCAGGAACAGTCATAGGGGAGGGGAATAATGGGAAAATGGGGGGGGGGAGGAATGCGAGGATACAAGGGATGGGATAAACATTGAGATGTAACAAGAATAAATTAATAAAAAAAATTAAAAAAAGAATGTGGCTCTTTTAAAGAGTTTACAAAAGGTTCTTCCTGGCCACAGGAACAGAAACTCACAGGAAGCTTGACCATCTTCTGACTACTGCTGATTTTGTTTTGTGTTATGTTGTTCAATATGCATACAGAATATAATGAGTGTGATAAATATTTGTGTGTGTACATATATACATATATATGCATATATCCTTCATTCTCAATTAAACTAGGTAGGGAGATGGCTTGGGAGGTAAAACACCTATTGAGGACCATAGTTTGAGTTCCGAGAACCCATGTAAATTTGGGCACAATATAGAGCAATAATCTCAGTGTTTCTATGCCAAGTTGGGAGGCAGAGACCAGACAATCCACAGACGCTTCCTGGCCATCTAACTTTTACACAAACATAGTAGTCACCAACTAGGAGATCTTGTCCCAAACAAGACAAGGCCAGGACTGACACCAAATGATCCCCAACACATGTATCGTACGCACCACGTACACTCTTACACTCACAAACAAACACACACACACACACACACACACACACACAGTAGTAGAGAGACTAAGAACTGTACTAGGAAAACAGCACAATTGAAGGTGATATAATGTTTATGAAAAATTTAGTTCTGACACTAGAGGTCCTTTCACACATGTCATTGGGAAGGTAATTGGAGATAATGCCTGTAAGGTTGTTTATTTCCAATTTACACTTGAGGAAATGGAATGAGTACAGATGGAAAGACAAGCGTGTCCATGAGGAAATGATTTACTAAAAAAAAAGGATCATTACATATCTAAATATTTTATAAAGTGAAGTTATTTAAAATACAACAAAACTAAATCACCCATCATTTCAACATAAAGGCGTTGTTATTTTTAGAGGCAGAAAACTCAATTAACGTCTATGTTCCTCCTACACCTAAATTTTAATGATTACCTATAATGGTTTCTTAGGTACAGCTAAACTTCCTGCTTGTTCCAAGGCTCTTGCATGTCTCCATCTCTGAAGAGGACTCTTGTTCTTTCTTCTTCAGCACAATAAATTTTAACTTCATTTTGCACCATTCATCATGTACAGCCCATCGTCCAGTTGAATGCCAACCCTTCCTGCTTCAGAGACTTCCTCTCACCGAGGGCCTCTCAAGTGTATACATCCTAGCCCATGCCTCCCCTGTGCTTCTTAGACATCAACACCACTTCCCTGTCCCACAGGCCACGTGAAGCTGCCAATGGCATCACCATTCTTATAGTCCCCATAAATGAAATACTGGATATATCTTTACGTTTTTCTTCCTTCCCACTCTCACTTTCATATATCCCAAGATCCACCTCAATCTTCCACTCTCCTGCATCTTCAGTCTCTCATCACTGGTCATTTCCCATGCAGGTTGGGTTGAATTGGATGCTCTAATGTGAAGGATTCTTCACATTCATGCACCCTAGGTTATACTTCAAAGCTTATTAAAAGAAATATCACTGAAAACCATCTAATAGCCACAATGCAAATTATGGCTACTCATTGCAAATTATGTCATAGAAAAAAAATCACAGGTTCCTAAATAATTTGACAGTGAGAGAAAAAAAAAAAAAGGTCAAAGACAAACCCTCAGTTCCCGGCTTGTTTCAGCCACAAGCCAGCTATGTGCCTTTGGCCTTTGGTGTATTCATCTGAACTAGCAGCAGGTTAATCAGCCTCTAGGAGCCTGCTGTCTTAAAGCATAGGATCACCTGAGGCAGTTACTGAACATTTGACCCCTGCACTATTAGGCTTTGTGCTCTTGTAGATCTTTATTTTGTATTCTGATTCCATTACCTCTCAGTAATATTTTCTGCTTCCATATTCTAGTTCTTTTTTAATTTGTTTTTGTTTTTTAGTATTGTATTTCTCTTCAAATTTTTCTTCCTAAAGTCTGAATAGGGCTTTGATTTTTTTTTTTTTAATGATAGTATGTGGGGGTATTTGAATTACATCTTTCTTATACTCATTTCCCTAGTCCTATCCTATAGCCTAATACATAGAGATGGTTCATCAATTTTCTGCTTAAGTAATCAAAACCAAGAAGGAAAAGACTATGTACAGCAAAAAGCTTAGTCTACTGGATAACATATATTCCAACAGTCCCATCACAGTTCTGCCATAACATAATCAGGAAGATGGTGCTTATGTCCCATGATTCTTTGTTCTTGTGGTGCTGCCTCAGACATTGGTTTTTCAGTGACTATTCTTCTCTGATCCACAGCAGTATGATAACACACACATAGTGCAACCCACCAAAGACAGAAATCAAACACTGCAAAGAGGGGAAAAAATGGTTGTTGTTTCTCAGTCTTACGTACTCCTCTATTTCTGCATGTTTTATATAAGTGAGTCTGGTAGGTTTTATACTTTTGTTTGTAATATGTCATAAGAAAAAACTTTTCATCTTGTGAGCTGATTTTATTAAATTAAGAGAATGAATTTAGGCAATTCTGAAAGTCGTTTTTTTGTTTTCTTTTGAGTTTTTTTTTTTTTTTTTTTTTTTTGAACATTGCAGTAAGTATAGAATGTAACGTTTGAAATAAAACACATTTTAAAACCTTATAGCATAACATTACTTAATGCTCCTAGAGAAAAAAAAATAAACATGTGAGAAGAAATGAAAGCTCTGTGACCAAGACATTGATGTAGGACTGAAGGTTTTAAATAAGTTTGGTTTTTATTGTAACATTTATGAAAACTTAAATATTACATAATTCATACTAAATTTCCAAGACTGTACAGCTGGGTGTGGTGGCGCACACCGTTAATACAAGCACTCAAGGAGGCAGAAGCAAGTGAATTGCTGTGAGTTCAAGGCCAGCATAGTCTACAAAGCAAGTTCTGGACAGCCAATGCTACACAGAGAAATCCTCCCTTGAAAATAATAATAATAGTAATAACAACAACAACACCAAACACAGACCATCCAACTCTCTTCCTCTATCCTTACATATGAATATATTATTGATCTCTACTGATGACCACAATGTCCACACTTCTGAGGACGAGACAGTGATGACAGCAACAATACCTTAGACCAGCAAGCAATTCTAGATGGCTTTTTAACATTTTAGCCCACTCCTTTGTCAGCACTTTTATTTGAAATAATTAAATTTGCTGGTCATTTAAAAAGTCAAGATTTATGACAAGTGGCTGGTTGATTTAAAAAATATAAAAGAAATCTAAATGATTATTTTAGACAAGTGTACATATCTGTGCATACAAATAGTGTTTATTAACATGTCCTTTGTTTTTAATTTTTATTTCATGTGTATTGATATTTTGCCTGCATGCATGTCTGTGTGAGGGTGTCAGAGCCTCTGGAACTGGAGTTACAGTTGTGAGTTCCCAGCTGGGTGCTGCCAATTGAGCCTGGATCATTTAGAAGAGCAGCTCTTAACCACTGACCCATCTTTCCACCCCCATGCCCATAATTTTTAAAGGGATTCAATTTGTTAATTTGAACTAGATAAAAGTTTCCACTAAAATTTAACAAATTAGGGTCAAAAGATACAATCCCCTACTCCTGCTCTAAACCTTAATTAACGCTATAGGATAAGAAAATGCACAAAAGGGATACAGAAAAGAAAAAAGAAGTAGAAACATCCCTATTTGAAAATGGCGTCATTCTACAATTAAAGCATCCTAAATACTCCACAAGAAAACTGTTACACCTGATCAACACACCCAACAAAACAACAGGACACAAGATGAGCACAGAAAACTCAGAGGCCTTTCTATACAGAAATAATGACCTTGCTGAGAATGAAATAAGGAAGAAAAATCCCACTCATAAGAGCTTTTAAAATACCCAAAAATAAATCTTCCCAGAGCAGTTAAAGAACTTTATAATAAGAATCCCAGAACACTAAAGAAATAAATTCAAGAACACAGAGAAGATGAAGATATGCACCATGTGCATGGATTGACAGAATTAATATTCCAAAAATAACCATATTACAGAATGTAACCTACAGATATGAGACGATTCCCATAAATATTCTAATTACATTCTTCATAGAACTATAGAAAACAGTCCTAAAATCTATATGGAAGTATAAAAGATTCCAATAGCCAAGACTACCCTAAGTTGAAAGGACAGTGCTGCGGAAGTCACAAGAAGTCACCTCTTTAGGCCTTTTTAATGTCTTCAATTAAAAAGGCTGGGGGGAAAAAAATAAAAATAAAAAGGCTGGGGACTGGAGAGATGGCTCAGAGGTTAAGAATACTGGCAGCTCTTCTGAAGGCCCTGAGTTCAATTCCCAGAAACCACATGGTGGCTCACAGCCATCTATGATAAGATCTGGTGCCCTCTTCTGGTGGGCAGGATGTTGTATACATAATGAATAAATAAATCTTTTTTAAATAAAAAATAAAAATAAAAAGGCCTAGACATCCTAGGGTGAGAGAAATATAGGAGATAGGGAAATAGATGGATCCAGAGGGTCCTAGAAACCTACAAGAAGAACACTATGCTATGATGGGCAGATCTGGGCCCAGGGGTTCTGCTCGATCTATGGCACCAACCAAGGACAATATGTGCAATCATCATCAAACCCCTACTCAGAGCTAGCCAAGGGACAGAATATTCTCCACAGTTAAGTGGAGACTGGGGACTGACTTCCACACAAACTCTGGTGCCCCTTATTTGGCCATGTCCCCTTGATGGGGAGGCCGGATGGCACTCGGAGGAAGGATAGCAGACTACCAAGAAGAAACTTGATACCCTAGCATCCTATTCAAGGGGAAGAGGTCCCCTTCAGTTCTAGTCATAGGGAAGGATAATGGGGTGAAAGCGGGAGGGAGGGAGGAATGGGAGGATGCACGGGATGAGATAGCAATTGAGATGTGATATGGATGATTTTATTTTTTAATTAAAAAAATATTTAAAAAATAAATATAAAAAAAAGAAGTCACCTCAAGTTACAATAGAGACTGTTAACAACACACATGGGACTATACTGGCATCCAAACAGATATCTAGTCCAGAAGAGCAGAGCAAAAGATCCAGAAATAACCCCCACACTGATGAAGCCACCTAATTTTCAACAGAGATTTCAATAATTCATATGAACTAGGCATGGAAAGGTTTGCCAACAAATTGTACTGATAAAACTGGATATCTAACAGACACAAAGGAGGAGTCAGTGGGCAAAGGACTGTGAACATGGACGGAAAATATAAAGTCAATTAATTAATATCTCTTTTTCCCCACACTCTAAAAAAGCAAACAAAAAAACTGTATATCTATGTGGAAGAATGAAACTAGATCCATACTATTTACCTTGCACAAAAAAAATAAAAAATGCAAATATAAGACCTGCTGCTTTTAAATTTTCCAGAAGGGAAACTCTTTAAGATACCGAGACAGGCAAAGACTTTCTTAAAAGGTTTCCAATAGCTCAACAAACAATAGCATGAGTTGACAATAGGATTTCATACAGGGTTTCTGCACAAAAAAAAGCAAGCAAGCAGTGCTAGGAACCACCTAGAAAGTGGAAGATAGTCTGTATCCACCATACTTCAGACATTGCAGTTAATATCCAGAATATGTATTTTTTCTTTTAAAAATTGAAAAAATTAAAAAACAGAAGCACCAAGTAATAAATAGTCTAATGAGCTGAATAGACAGACCTAAAAAGAAGTAACTCAGATGACCAATAAAGTTTCAAAGACGTGTTCAAAATCTTTAACGATGAGAACAAAATGCAAAATAAAACTGCTTTTAAATTCCATCTCACTGCAGTCAATAGACCTATACTGAGAAAAGTAAAAGTTTCTCAGAATAATTCTTTTAAAAGTTCACAGCTATACCATTCCTGACTCCTGGTACATGCTGGAAAGGTTGAAAGGTTCTAAGTCAACGTACCACAGAGATACTTTCATAGCCATGTTTACTGGTACAATATTCACAATAGCTAGGAAATGGAGCCAGCCTAGATATCTATCAACAGATGAATAGATAAACGTATCACATATATACGGTGGAATTTTATTCAGCCACAAAGGAAAATGAAATCATGGCATTTGCAGAAAAATAGATGTAACTATAGATCATGCTAAATGGGGGGAAACAGATGTAGAAAGATAAATACTGCATACTTTCCTTCATGTGCACTATGTAAATGTGGGGAGGGGGGAGTAGAAGGGCAACTACAAGAAAAAAGGAAGAGATTTTAAAGGAGTCGGGAGAAGGTTGTGAAATGCATGTGACCTGAAAGCAGACAAGGAACCAATCACAAGGCAGTTGTTAAGAATGAGATCTAGCCAATGGACAGAACATTCTCCACAGCTGAGTGGAGAGTGGGGTATGACTTTCACACGAACTCTGGTGCCTCGTATTTGACCATGTCCCCTGGAGGAAGAGACCTGGTAGCACTCAGAGGAAGGATAGCAGGTTACCAAGAAGAGACTTGATACCCTATGAGCATATACAGGGGGAGGAAATCCCCCTCAGGAACAGTCATAGGGGAGGGGAATAAGGGGAAAATGGGAGGGAGGGAAGAATGGGAAGATACAAGGGATGGTATAACCATTTAGATGTAACAAGAATAAATTAATAAAAATTTTTAAAAAATAAAAAAAAGAATGAAGAAACGAAATGACAAATATGTATTAAAATGCCACAATGAAGCCCATTACTTTGTGTGTTAATTTCAAAAATTATTTCAAAGCACTTCCTTTTCCATGGTCTAGCTTGTAGAGTTTCAGTGATACTACCTATCCATGCCTTCTCCCTAACCCACAGGAGCTAGCCTGTGTTGGCATACTTTTAGTCAACTATTTTCATTTTGGGTTCCTTATCTCCTTCACCCTACTCCACCCCAATCCCTTCTAATACCCCAACACCAGGTAGGGGAGAAAAGAAGTTAGTGGAGAGAGGGGGTCATAGTTTTCCTTAGCAGCTTCCTGCTGTTCAGGGTTGTTAGGTTCTTTGGGGCAAGTCCAATTTTTGTTTCAGGTTAACTCCAACTTTTCTTCACACTGTATCAACAGCAACCAGGAACAGCAGGGGGAAGTACCAACAGCCTTCTTCTTTCTCAGAGCCCCTCAGTCTCCCTTTGAGTCTAGCTTTTATCCCCGTCTGACAAAGACCACGCCACCTCACAGTAGTTCACAGATGACAGACATTATGTTTGTCAGGAGGCAACTATGAGCTGTGGACAAACTGGAGCAGCCCACATATCCCACACCTGGGATTAAAACAAAAACATGTTTCCATATAAACCTAAACTTCCACAACAAGCCTGTGTCCAACTTCCCATGTTTCTGCCAGCAATGCTCACCACTGCCTGCACAACCTACCTCTTGGCTTCTGCAAGGAGCTGTCTTACCTGCACATCATTACCCAGTCACATATACTACAATCTTGTGCAAGGTCTGGGCTGATAAGCATCTGTGACTCTACCTTCTCTCAACCCTCAGAGTCTAGATAGCGTTCCTCATCCAGGGCCACAGCCTAAGTCTGACTAACTCTGTCTAAGCCTCATCAATCTATAGGCTTCTGCTAGGACCTGCCCCTAACCCACAGGCCATTCCTAGGACACATAATGCCTTTCCACCTTGCAAGATTTACCTCTACACTCCAAGCTTTGTCCAGGAAGAACATGCTGCACACCAGCCCAAACTCTTCTGTCCGCCTGACTTCATTCCACCCAAGCCATTTTTTTCCACTTGATACAACCTTTCTGTGCATCCTCTTTTCTGCCTCAATTTGCTCTGCCCATATGAACTTAGGATTAACAAAATAAATACACATGCCAGGATTTCATTGCAAAATTACAAACTATGTAAAAGATCAAGCTAATATCCTCTCTCCAAAACGTACTAGTCCTATAGAAGAAATGTTCACCAATAAGAATTACCTAGATGGATGCCATGGGATAGAATTTAAATCGGGAATCATAAACTTTTATCCAATAATTCAAGGGAGTTAAAGAAGATAGAAAGAAACAGCTCAGGGAAGAAGGAAGAGCTTAACAATAAACGCATGAGGCTGATGGAAGTGAAGAAGACCATCCAGAACTTGAGAATGAAATTCAAGAAGGAAATTCATCTTGAGTCCTCTTCAATGTTTCTATATTATCGATTTTCATTCCAAGTCCTAAAAGACTATGACAGCCAGCCTAGACTAATATACCCAGAAAACTTATCTTCCATAATTGAAGGAGAAAGAAAAACTTTGCACAATATAAACAGACCAAAATAATGTATACCCAATAAATCACAGTTAAGGAAAATACAGGTAGCAATATTTCCGGTTGAAGAGAAAAATGAGAACAGCAGAGAAACTATGAAAAGAAATGCAAAGCTATGGTTATTGAAACACAAAGAACCACTGAAAACACAAACAGCGATGTGAAAAATCAACATAATGACTACAACACACTTCAATAATAACTTTAAATATTAATAACCTCAAATTTCCAATCAAAAGACATAGACATGCTGAATGAATCAAGATACAAAACCCATCTATCTGTTGTTTACAAGGAACACGTCTTATCTTTAGAGATAGGCAATACCCCTGAGTAAAAGGATGGACAAAAATACTCCAATCAAATGGGACCAGGAAGAAAATGGGCATTGCTATCCAAACATCAGACAAAATAGATTTCAAACTGTAACTAATGAGAGGAGATAAAGAATGACACTTCGTTCTAATCAAGGTAACGGTTAATCAGGAAGATAATTTCTTTCCTAAACATACATGCACCAAATACTGGTTCCAATTTCATTTAAAAATGTAATGAAGGATTTAAAGACACAGACTAACATCAATCCATTAATAGGAGCTGATTTCTCTACCTTGCTTTCTCCAATAGATAGTCTTTCTGTACAAAAAGTAAACAGAAAAATATCACATTTAATTGACATTAAGTAGCAAATATAATTAATAGAAATCTACAAAATATTTCACCAAAACACCAAAGAATACACATTCTACTCAGCAGTACAAAGAAGCTTTTCTAAAATATACCACATTGCATAAAACAAAACAATCTTTATAAATTCAAAAAATTAATATAACTTCTTGTATTGTATCTGCCTATAGCTCAATAAAACTTAAAACTAATAGCAAACAAATCTTGGAAATGCACAAACCCATAGAGATTAAACAACTCATTATTAAATGATGAATGGATCAAAGAAGAAATCAAGAAAGAAAGAAACATTTTCTGTGATACAAATAAAAGCAGTATTACAAGGGAAATGTACAGCTCTAAGTGCAAAGGCTAAAATAATGTGGAATAGTGCAACTAAATGGTCTAATGATCTAACACAAACAACTGGAAAAACAAGAACAAATGAAATTAGAACCCAATGAATTACAAAATAAAAATAATAAAAACCATAGCAGAAATCAATGAAATAGAATCAAGGAAAACTACAAAGAATAAACTACCTATGAGCTGGTTCTTTGAGAATATAAACAATATTGGCCCAAATAACCAAAATAAACACAGCGAGTACCCAAATTAAGACTGAAAAAATAAACAGGAAATAATTACCAAAGACCCCAAAGAAATTAATATTCTAAGGGCATTCTTTTAAAATTTGTGCTCCATTAAACTGAAAAACCTAAAAGAAATGGATGAATTTCTAGATTTTGCCAAACAACCAAAAATAAAGCAAGAAGAATTCAATAACATAAACTGACCCATAACAAATTAGGAGACTGTACTAGTAATAAAAAACCTTCCAGCCAAAAACTGAGTCTAGGGCCAGATGGATTTACAGCACAGTTCTAGCAGACCTTGAAAGACAATCTGGAGCCAATACTTCTTAAGATATTCAAATAAATAGAAACAGAAGGAGCACTGCCAAACTCCTTCCAGAAAGCCAGTATCATTCTAATATATAAAGACCAGGTAAAAGCACAACAAAAGAAAGGATGAAAGAAAAAAAGAAAGGAAGGAAGGAAGGAGGGAAACTGCCAGTCAATATCCCTAATGAACATAGACTCAAATATGTTCAATAAAAAACTTCCAAATAGTCATACATCAAAAAGATTTTCCACCATGACCAAGTTTGCTTTCTTCCTGAAATGTGCATGTATCATTTAACATATGCAAGTCAATAAATATGCTAAAGTACATGAATGGACACAAATACAAAAATTATATGTTCATCTGAATAGATACAGAAAAGGCCTTTGAAAAAGTACAACACAAACTCACTTCATTCGGAAAAAAATGAAAGGAAAAAGAAAGAAAGAATCCACCATACTTTCATGATAAAACTTCTGAAACTATAGTGCTATATGGGATATACCTAACATAATAAAAGCCATATATAAGAAACCCACAGCCAACACCACCTGAATGGAGGAAAGCTTGAAGCAATCCCACTGAAGCCAGGAATGAGATAGGAATGTTCATTACCTCCACACCTTTTCAACATTATGTTCAAAGTACTAGCTTAGAGCAATAAGACAAGAAAAGAAAAATAAAGGGCTATAAATAGGGAAAGAGGAAGTCAAACTATCTATATGTACAGATACCAAAATACTATCTATACATTAATGATCCCAAAAATTTTATCAGAAAGTTTCTAGGAGCGATAAAAAAAAATCAGCAATGTCACAGTTGACAGAATGAACTATAACACAAATCAATGGCTTTTCTATACACCTACAGCAAATGTACAGAGAAGATCACAGGCACACGCCCATTCATAATAGCCTCAAAGAAAAATATCTAAAATAAGCCTAAGAAAATGAAGGATTCTACAATGAAAATTTTAAACTTTTTTTTTTTTTTTTTTTTTTTACCTTTATATGGTTAGCTTTATTCCACCAGGTGTCTTTTGCTCAGATTCAGGAAAAATCTGAATCTAATTTGTACTTCCACCTATATAGATTATATTGGTATATTTCCAATAGTGTCATCAACTAACAAAAATTTCAAAGGCATAAATTATTTTTAGAAAATTTTAAACTTTAAATGGAAAAAGATATTAGAAAATGGAAAGATGTCTCATGCCATTGGATTGTAGAATTAACATTGTAAAAGTGACCTTTCCACCAAAAGCTATTTCCAGATTTGCAATTCAAAGAAATCCCAATTAACCTCCTACCTCATCCTTCACAGAAATAGAAAAAAAAAAACTATTATAAAATGTATATGGAAACACAAAAGGCCCTGGATAGCCAAAACAATCCTGAGCAAGAACAATGCTGAAAGGATTACAATTTCAGATCTTAGGATACATTACAGAACTATAGTAATAAAAAAAAAAGTGGTACTGGCACAAAAACAGACATGTAGACCAATGGGAAAAACTGAAGACACAAAAATGAGCATACATAACTTCAGTCACTTAGTAGTTGACAAAGACTCCAAAAATGTAAGCTGAAAGAAAGTAAACATCTTCAACAAGTGGTGGTGGGAAAAAAATTAATGTCAACAGGCAGAAGAATGGAACTTAGACCTGTATTTATCACCTTCCAGAAAAACTAATTTGAAATGAATCAAAGATGCACATTTGAAACTTGAAACACCAAAACTGCCCAAAGAAAATGCAGGTAATACCCTTCATAATGTAAGTATAAGAGGAAAGGACATCCTGAATAGGACTCCATTAAATTAAGGTCAACTATTGATGCATAGGACTTCACAAAACTGTAAATCTCTGCACTGCTAGAGAAACAGTCAGCACAGTAGTTAGAAACCCACAAAATTAGAGAGAATCTTCCAGCTATATATCTGACACAGCATTAATACCCAATATATACAAAGAACTCAAAAACACGATCAAAAGCACAAACGGCCCACCCAAAAGGTAGGCCTGGAACCTGAACAGACAATTCTCAAGAGAAGAAAAACAATGGCTAAAAAAATTCTAAAATATGTCCATAGTCCCTAGCAATTAAAGAAATACAAATCATAACAACTTTGAAATTTCATCTTACCTCAGTGAAAATGGCAAAGATTAACAAAACTACCAACAACAAATGCTAGACGGAGCATGGGGTAAAAAATTCTGCTTCAGTGTTGGTGGTTTTGTAAACTGGTACAGCATCAATGGAAATCAGTTTGGAGAATTCTCAAAAAGTTGAAAATAAAATCTGCCATATAACCCACCTGTACTGCTCCCCAGCATAAGCCCGAAGGACTCCATGTCCTATTCCACAGATATTTGGTCAGTCATATTCATTGCTGCTCTATTAGCAGTTAGTAGGAAATGAAGACAACCTAAGTGATCTTCAACTGAGCAATAATAGTGAAAATGTGGTACATATAAACTATGGAATACTAACCAGCTATAAATAAATTGAAATCATAAACTTCTCAGTTATGTAGATGGAACTAGGAACAACCGTATTCAATAAAGTAGCAAAGACCCAGAAAGTCAAATATCACATGCTGCCTCTCATCAGAGGCTCCAAACTCCAAATCAGATACACTTATCAGATATGTGTATATTCTGAAGTTACTACAAAATCCAGGAAAATAAAAATGAACCATTGCTATTATAGGGAGTAGAGGAACAGTAGAGGTGGCAGAAGCAGGATCCAAGTGATCTGACCAGGAAAATAAGAAAGAAAAAGGGAGTGCTCTAATTAAGGAAAAGAGAGAGACAAATACAGAAGAGAGCAGAAGGTAAAATAACAGTTAAAATAAGTCACAAGGAATCATTCTATTAACTACCTAAAAAAAATAAAAATCTACAATATAACATATGTGTAACAGTAATATTTAATAATTAATTAATATAATAATATTAAATTAAATTTCTTCATATAGGCTAACAAGACTCTTTTCAATAGCTAAACACCACCTTTAAAAAAAACTACAGGAGTCAGAAACTCTCTTTTGACTGTTGGTTAGGGTTGTCCAAGAGACTCCCAAAGCATTTCAGGCTGTTCCTATTGCCACCAACTCCAAGAGATGGAAGGTAAGTCCCTATGGCTAGAGACACCATGCACTTTAAAACAGGGTCTAGAGGCCCTGAGTTGGAGCTGACTTGAGTCACTCTTCCCTGAAGACAAGTTTTCATAGGACCCCCAAAGCAGCATGCAAGCCTCCAAAGAAAGAAAACAATCAACAGGTCTATGCAGCTCTGATGCCTGCTAAGCACAGCAACAATCAACATGGCATAATAACCCTAAGGGTGCAGTAATGACACACATACCTTGGCAGCAACCAACAGCTCCATAATCGAACTAGGACCTACTCAAAAGAGAGAAATCATGCCTAGAACTAGAAACCTAGTCAACTACCAAGAGCTAGTTAATTCGTGGATTTTAGAGGTGAACCTTCAATTGCTTTTACTAAAACCAGTATAATCTCTAACAACAATCTAAATTTACTGTTCTGCCCACACTTATGTGTAGTTCTCAGCCCTAGTCAAGCAAGCTTCTCTTTACAATAGACAGAGACCATCACAGAAAACCACAACTACTCAAAGTACAGAGTTGTGGTGCCTAGCCCCAATAGATTCATCTACAAAATACTCCTTGACATAATTCTTGGGGAACACTGTGCAAGAGGGGGCCATAAAGATTCTAAGAGCCAGAGGATTGAGCAATTTTCTATGAGACTACCTCTCCTAGTAATGTCTCAAACTATACTCATAGTCACCAATATGACTACCTACACATGAGCCAAACAAGGACATTAGACATGTCAAAGTGGATGATGGAAAGATCACTAGGCCTTTTAAACCTATGCAAAGAATTAGAGGCAATAAAGGAAATGTTGAGAGTGAAAGAAGAAGTCTTCCTTGGGAAGAGCACGTCAAATAGTTGTCCAATTCCAAATGGTCAGTTCTGAAAACATACATAAAAGTGACACTTTACAAACTAAGCATACTATATTTAGAAATTTATAAATATGTATATACATATATGTATGTGACACTCATTAATGAAAAAAGGGGCCAGGAAGTTGAAAGAGACCAAGTCAAAAAAATGGGAATGTTTTGAGGGAGAAAAAGGAAGACGGAAATGACATATTAAATTATATTATTATATTATTATATCAAATTTTTAAAAAGCAAAAAACAGATCATATATTCCCTAATGGTAATGTTCAATATCAAATATAGTAAAAGTCTCAAGATCACAGAGTAAAGTAAGACTGGCAATATGAAAAAAGTCTCTTCCAAGAACAGCACAAACAGATGCTGTGCATCAGTCATCCATTCACCCATAGTGTATACACTGGATATCTTCAAACATGTTCAGTTTGAAAACATATATTCAACAAATATTTATTAAAAAGTAGTATGTACCAGACAAAGGTCAAAGTGTTGGAGATCCAGTAGATAACTAATCAGACAAAGCTCCTGGGAGAGACGATTCCATAATCAATCACATTATGAGAAGTATGGTGAAGGAATCAGGGGTATGGTGAGAAGTGTCTGTAAAGTCTAGGAGTGTCTGTAAAGACAGCATCAGCTATGATAGCCAAATGCAAGAGTCCAGCCTTAAAAAGATTTTGAAGCTTTGAGATGGTAGAAGCAAATGATCTGTGAGGTAGGAGAGCAACTGGAAAAGGGCTAACAAGGCTGGAAGAAAAGGGGCCATACAAGAGGGAGTGTGGAATGAAGAAAAGACAGGTGGGCAGGATCAGTCCATGCAGAGACCTCCACAGTGACTCTCCCTTCTACATGTGACCGAGCAGACTGCAAAGGATTGCATGCAGAGAGTGGCATAATCAGACTTGCCCTCTAAAGAAAATTGCTAACTTCTGTGTGGGGAAATGATTATAGAAAACAACACCAGAATACTAGTGGCATAAAACACCTGATGTGTAACTTACCGACTTAGGCTAAGGTCTTAATAGTAAACACAGGAAGAGGATGGATCTGTATGTTTCAGAGATTGAATTGTCTGGGAGTAGCCATAAAATTACTTTAGAGAGCAATAAGACAGAAAAATAAGAAACTAATTCTATATGTATGGCACGAACAGTTGAGTTGGGGGTGGAGGAAGAATGACCCATTACAGATACTGATACAGGATATCTTTAGGGAGGAAGTGGTGTGTGTGTGTGTGTGTGTGTGTGTGTGTATGCACGAGCACACACATACACACTGAGGTCCTGGGAAAGTGTTCTTATCAAGTGATTTTTAATATGTTAAGTTTAAGATGCTTATAAAAATCTAATATATATCAAATGCCACTTGCATTTATGAGCCTAGAATTTATGAGAAAAAATGGGTTTAGGTTATGAATTTGGGAATTATTACCATATAGATAGATAGATAAAACCACAGATCTAGAAGTCTCCATCCAAAGGAAATATAGGCAAATGTGTTCAGCACAAAGCGTCTGAGGAAGAAGAGAAGAAATCAGTGATGAAGGCTAAGACGTGAGCATGAAGTGGATCAAGTCAACAAAAAAGGTGCTTTTCACTGATATATTCCCAGTGTTTGCTGGTCTTTTTCAGCTCATCTCTCAGCTTTTTTTAAGTATATTATCTTAGTTTTAAGCTTATTCCACAGCTTGAGAAAGACATCAATGGGCAGGGTTTTATGGCTAGATTAACAGTACACAAACAACCTGCACCCATTTTCCTGGAGAAAATTACCAAATGTAAGTGATTCCTACAAGAAGTAGGTGAAAAATGGGGAAGGAGAATAAAGAAAAGCAGAGAACAAAGTTCAAAATTGAAACTCTCTGGACTGCTGTTATCAGTAGCATTGGCCTTCTTTCTTCATCTTAGACTATGATTTCTCTAAAGGTTTCCAGGAGTGCCTAATTTGCAGCTGACCAGACACTTGCACCCCAGGATAGCTATGACATAGCCCAACACAAAACAGTCAACTTTTTCTACCATTCTGAGACTTTTGTTTTCTTTGTTGATACTTGATTGTATGGCTCTTGAGTGTGAGCTTTGCAAATGACAATTTTGTTTTGTAATGTCTAAAGGTCGAGTGTGTCTGTCAAAACAGAAAGGAGGGATGCTTTTGGTCACAAAGCTAGAAATAATAGACATTTTCCTATGGCCCACTACTATGTGGCTTCTTAAGTTCTTTGTGATCTGGGATCAATTCTCTGGCAATTATTTAGTAGCCCTTTCCAGTTTCAGAAGCCTTGGGAATCAGTTAGAAGGGTCAGGCTACGGAAAAGTAGTTAATTTCTGTCTTTTGATTATCAATAAATCTGGTACTTTTCAGTCTTGGAATCATGCAGTCAGACTAAGCTGTGATTTACCTAACAAGTATTTGAGCCTAAGGTTTAGTTTCTTCCCGTTCTGAGATAGAAAGCTTGAAGAAGATTGTATGATCAGAATCCCATTACTACACTGGTACTAGATGGACTTTTGTCAACTGCATATTGAGGTAAAGGTGTATGATAATAATTCATTATCCATGACTATCTCTTTCCTTCAGGGTTCCTTGGAGGGTTGTCACAAGTGGTAATGCTTACTATTGCCATCTGATTCTGTGACGATTTCTTTCTAAAGGGCATCTTTCTGAAAGTCACGGGATCATATCTTCCCACCTAACACACCTAGGAAGAATTCTAATCCACAAAGCAATAGATATTTTCTGTCTCATTGAATTAAGAGTGGGTTTACCCAAAACAAGGCAAGCAAGATAGCAGCAATATTGACACCAATGTTCCTGTCTGTCTGAGAAATGACTTTGACTTTGACGCTAAACAACAAAGCCCATGGGGAAGAGATGGGCTCAATCCCCACATAAGCCAGCTTTTAACATTGCAGCAGAAAAGATTTATTGAGCCACCTAACAGAGAACCTCAACAGAAGAGGTTAACAGCATTTATTTTCCTCTCATACCAAAATCAGGAGGAAACAACTGATGCTCTTTGATCTAGGTCCAGGCTTAAGTGATTTTAAGGCTTCCACTTTGCCCTCTTTGACTTAACATGCAAAGATCCGCTGTTATGCTGAAGAAGACGCTATGTGATAGAACAATAATATGGGAAGCTACGTGAAGGAAAAAGCCAAGAGTGGACACTAAGACCCCAGACAGCAACAAATCCCACATGGTAAGCAACACAAGGCTGGACCCTGACATCCTGCTGTGCTGCCCTCGTGGCCCCGTGGGAATGAACAGTGAGGTGTCCGTCCTAGAACTTGTCATCATGCTTTACTCATAGAATCATAATCAAAATATCTCTTGTCAGCTACCAATTTTCTGGAAGATTAATTTATGCAATAACAAAAACCACAAAACATATGTTCAATTTCTCATAGACCCCTATAAGAACCCCTTAAAGTATTCTAATGCTTTATATCAGCGATGCCCACATAGGTTGTGTTCTAGACTCTACTGTGTCCTAGACATCTCTCTCTCTCTCTCTCTCTCTCTCTCTCTCTCTCTCTCTCTCTCTCTCTCTCTCTCTCTCTCTCTCTCTCTCTCTCTGTGTGTGTGTGTGTGTGTGTCTGTGTGTGTGTGTGTCTGTGTGTCTGTTTGTATGTGTACATAGGTTTCTATGTAAGGTGTATACTTGCTTTGAATGCAGATAAAATGCTTTCTGATCAACTAGTGACAATGACAAGAAAGAAATTGTAACCAAAACTCTTATATAAATTCCACCTTTAAGTTTCCAGGCTTGGAAGCAAATTTTTCATGTAAGAATTTCTGTCTCGTTCCTATCTGTATCCTTCCAAGCTCTTCCACCCAAAGTTCTGCTCTATATGAGGGAGATACTATGAACACAGTAATGCTGACACATCTTGTCAGACTCTGCTTGGTTTTCAATGTGTTTTCCATCTACTAGCTAATCTAATTTAATTTTTACAATCTTATCTAGGGATAGTACAGACTTTATCATGGTCATTTCATCTGAAAAGTACCTGAAATATAGAACATAGTGCAAAAAGCATCTATAGATAGCTACTTAACAATAAGGCTTTTCTACAGCTAAATTAGCCAGACCCTTACTCCAGTGTTCCCTTAGGTGAGGGGTCCTTTTCACACCATGTGTAGGCAACTTGGATCATCTTAGTGTTTGCACTGCATGGTCTATTTGAGCATCAAACTATTTAATGAACTGTTGAAAAATCGCATGCTTAATGGAACCCTTTTACCTCTATGGGAAATACCTATAAAGCAGCTATCTGCACCTTAGCACTAGGGTTCTAACATCGTTTTAGTAGCAAACAAAACCACACAGCCAGCCTTACAGTCAGCTTTCTAAAACCATTAGCCTCACCGAAACACTGACCTACCACCCTACATCATCAAATTCCTAGTACAGCTATCGGTCCACATCCAGCCTTTAACACCTTCAATCCATTCCCACAAACCCACATCTGAGAGAGTCTTCAGCTACACAGCAACACTGACAGATTCCCAACAGGGGGGTAAAAAAAAAAAAAAAGAGAAAGCCTCTCTTAAATTTCCTCTTGGCCTACTGCCTAATTCTCATTCCAGCCACCATGGTCACATGATGCCGGCCAAAGGACTGTACAGGCACAGCATTCATTTTGCAACTGTGGCACATAGTGCTCTAATCTGTATCATGCCCCGGGTGTAACCTTGCTCACAGTTCTATCAGCTGCTATACAGAAAGCAGTTCATCTGTCTTCTATTATGTTGGCTTTGGTTTCCTCTTAGGTTCTGGGAATGCGGTCTAGTGTTTGTTTTCATGGCTGCCAATGCTTAAACCTTCCAAGTGGTTTTGGATTCCACATCTAAGCATCAAGCAGGTAATAATATTCAACACACACTGTGTCCTCAGCCGAAACCACAGAAACTCCTAAAAAAAAAAAAAAAAAAAAAAAAAAAAAAAAAAAAAAAACTTTAAACCACAGGTTTTGTCATGAAACTATTGTAAATCTATGTTCAACGTCTTGTTTAAATTTTATTTCAACCTTTCTGTAAGTGGCTGCCCTTTTAGAAAGTGGTTTCTGGGAATGTTTATATCAGAGGCACTTATGAGACTTGACTGCAGCCATTGCTGGGGATTTAAGGAGGCTAATCACTTCTTTTCTGCGGCAGAGTCGATATCCCTGTGCTCGCTAACTAGAGCACAAAGTGGAAAATATACCTCTGCTTAAGGAGAAGAGAAAGGCAGCCTCGAGAGTGCAATAGGAAGAATACTGTCCTTCTCTTCTCCCTCTCCTCTCTTCCAGCTGATTCAGATGAATACAGACTCACTATGAAGCTGATTTTTTTGAAAGTGATAATTATGACAGTGTAGACAACAGTTGTTGGAACTGCCAAAGGCTAGATGGAGGTATGTGTTCCATTAGTTTTCTCTCACTGTGCATGTTTTAAAAATTTTGTTATGAAAACAACAAAAACAAAAAACAAAAAAACAAATGTATTAGAATAAAGGAAGTTACTTAACCAAATCATGTAACACTAATAAGGTCTAGATAACAGGATGGACGGTGTTTTCTACTTTCTACTTAGGAAAAAGCACTAAATTTTAATGTTTCATTATTTGATCTATCAAAATGACTTGAAGTTTTGATAACAACTGTAGGCTATTTGAAGGCTGATTTCACTACTTTGTATAGGTGATAAGAATATTTGTGTTCATTTTAAAAAGAAAATCACCTTTCTAGTTTTGTCAGCAAACAAAATGTTAACTGATGTTTTACTTTGTTAGCACATAGTAAACCTCACTCCATTTAATCACTTAAAATCCAACTGTCTTTATTTGAATATGGATCTGTTGGTCAGGAATTTGTACAGTATGTGCTCCCTGAAATGTGGTCTTAGCTAGGGTGGTGCCAGAGGCTAGGAACCAGCTGGAGAGCTCAGTGGGGTCATGAGCCTGTGGCCCTATTTCTTGATTTTGGCAGGGTTTCTTGATGCTTCTCTCATGGCCTTGTCACACATCCAACTGCATATATTCATAAAGTGGATGTTGTACATGGCAGAAGACCTCCCAAAGAGAAAAGAGGACTGTCAGGAGTCAGGAAGGCCAGGCCCAGGATATAATATAGGATTTTTTTATCTGCTCTATCTGCTCTATCATTATCCCTGCAAATCTTGTAGGCAGGGTGAATTTTTAGGCGGGTTGGGGTTCTACTCCCTTTATTAGGTGATGTGTCTGGTTAGAGGGTATCCTTTTCAGTCTCTATGACTCCTCCTACCAGGAGTCTCCAGTAGAGTCTCCCGCATATCCTTCTGGGTGCCTACATTGACTTAGGTCTCCAGCTTGTCATAGAGATACCCTTGCCCATAGTTCCTCTTTTCTCTACAGGTCTTCTGTCCTCCCACCCCTCTTGTTCCCACCCTCATATCTCTCTGTGCTTCCTCTCCTACCTTGTTCCCTTTCTTCAGCCACTACCTTTATCTATTCTGTTTCCCCTTCTAGATTTCCCTCAGCTGAAGAACGGATAAAGAAACTGTGGTATATTTACACAATGAAATACTACTAAGCTATTAAAAACAAAGAAATCATAAAATGTGCAGACAAATGGACGGAACTAGAAAATATCACCCTGAGTGAGGTAACCGAGACTCAGAAAGACAAATATGGTATGTACTCACTTACAAGTGAATTTTTGTCATACAGCAAAGGATAAAGAGTCAAAGAAGATAAGTAACAAGGAGGATCCATGGAAGGATGCGTAAATCTCCAAATGTCTTAATCAATGTCATGAGAATGTAACGAATATGTCATTCAGCATGAACAGGACCCATAACTTGCCCAATCAACCAGTCAATATTCAGTTGTTCCTCCTTCTTCCTACTCTTCTTATCTTCCAAAGAATAACTAAATACATAGAGAAAGAATGGCCATCTTATATATTCTCTTAACATTGAAAGAAAGAGAACTCTGGCTATGCTCATCCTTGTGTATTTACCTGCTGGAGAGAGGGGCAGCACCATACCTTCATTGGCCTCTGTACTAGTCAGCTATGGATGATAACAACGGGTGATCCAAATTTTTGCCTTGATTAATATCTTTGGGGTGTCCTTTTTACAATTTGACTTGTCTTTGCTCTTTCTGGCTCGTCTGAGCCCTCCATCTGGTCCAATAAGCCACACATTGATTCATCTTTCTGGCACAATCATCCATTTTGTGCAGCAGACCTCATGGCATTGCCATTATATTTTACTGAAGCACTTGGGCCACCTAAAACCTAAAGGCTAGGATCAAGGCCTGTCTTTAAATTCTATCTGTCTGAGTGTATCCCGTGTAGAAAAAGCATGCAGAAGGCTCCTAACTTCAGTACTGCTTGCAAAGTTGGCCTCTGCCTGGACACTGGGTCATAGATCTAAGTCCCAGCTAAGAATGGACCACTCTCTCAACTGTTGTTCAAATAATGTCATTTGTACAGACTCCTTGCATTCCTTTTTGGAGACTAAGATTTTGGTACCAGCCAGGGAAAGGCTTCATGATGATCTCAAAAATAAAACTTCTAGCTTTTAAGTCTCTGATGAGCTTCCAATTAGACACAGATTTTACATCTTTCTGTCATTGCTTAGGGAATCAAGCATATCCCTTGTGACTCCCCTGGAAAGGGACTGTTGGAAGTGGGCATCTAGTCCACAAGACATCTTGGGGGTTTCTTCCCTTTGCTGACTTTCCTTTCCATATTTCACTATAATCAACTATAACCAGAAGTTATGATGGTTATAATCTTATGATGAGCTCCAAACATCCTAGAAAACCATCAGACGTGCAAAACTACCTTGATAGAGTAGCACATTGATTCAGAAGGTTGGAGACAGTCTGCAAGATGCCTTCCATGGACCCTGAATCAGGGTCGAGGACTGGACATGGTAGAAATCAGCACCTGTTAAACACATACATGCTCACACATGCACACGCACACACACACACACACACACACACACACACACACATACATATTCACATTCACATACATTCTGAGATGAGTTCAAACCATACTGTAGATTTTCCATGAGTTTGTACAACTACATCATAATTTTCATCTCTTAATTGTTTTTAATCAATAAAAGCAAATAAATTCACTTAACTGGAAGCAAATTTCTTGGCAATTTTTCCTTTCTAAAGAAATTTTATTTTTTAAATATATTTTATTAATTTATTCATATTACATCTCAATTGTTATCCCATCCCTTGTATCCTCCCATTCCTCCCTCCCTCCCATTTCCCCTTACTCCCCTCCCCTATGATTCTGCCTGAGGGGGACCTCCTCCCCTGTATATAGTCTTAAGCCAGCCAGTGGTAAGCCTGAAAGGGTACCCGTCTCTGTAACAATCCCTTCTTCTAACTTATTTCCCTCATCTTCTTTCCTTCCAAAGTGATCTTGCTTCTTATTTGTTCCTCAAAGGAAAGAAGCAAAGAAATCCAATTCAAATAAGCAGGTGTTCTATGAATTTCCTCTAGAATTACCCAACCCTAGCTTCATGATAACATGAGGACGCATACAGCATGGCAGGCTTCTGTCCTTGTATGGCAGCACAGTCTGATTTTAGTATCACCTGCTTTTATTTGGAATGAAGGGGAACCCAAAAATAAATGAATTGGCTCAGAAGGCCATGATGAAAATAGCACTGAAGGACTCTGTCTGCAGCTGGCCCTCACCACAGACTGTGCTGGGGTCTCCACCTCCCTCTTCTACTTCCCCTCCTATGCCAGGGCAGCTTATTCACACTGCCAGTGCATACTTAACACGAAATTCTTCAAGTACCACTGCAAATCATCCAGCAAACACAACTCTAAACTTAGCCTCACATATGTAGCCAGAGACACAGATAAATATAGAGACCTAGAAATACATATAGAATGCCAGGGAAGCATGCTCTCGGCCAGAAACATATTGTGAGTATGCAAATACCTCTGTGTCTGGTACTTAAGCTTTGCCCTTTAGCACTTACCTCACTCCATCTTTCTCTCTTTTTCTCTCGGTACCACATGCCCCTCCACCAGTCTCTACCCATCTGTTTATTTTTTTCCAAACTTCTCATTTGAAAAAAAAAATATGATATCACCTCTTAAAAATAAGAAAAAAATATGGTGCCACAATTCTCACTGCCAGGTGTAACATATGATGCTGCTTCTGGGAGCTGGGAAACAAAATGTATGAAGGGGGATGGGTGTGTTCAAACTTCCCTACAAAGGTTACCAGAAACGGATTCTTACCCATCTTGTCTGCACTGTGCTCAGTCCTTATTAGATTTCAGGTTTGCTTTGTAGTTTAAAGAAATTGTATAATCCAGACCTTGTCATCAACTTGCTTAATTTATTTCCCTGAAATGAGAGGCCTGGCAGGGCAAGCTTGGCAGGGGCAAGCCTGCCTCTCAAATGTCTGGATCAGAGCTTAGCTATGGAAACAAGTGTTAAAGTGCCATGGATGACAAGTTCCATGGGTACTTTTCACATCACATTCTACATGGACTACATCATTTTGTATTCTGACCAGCGCAACTGCGTCCTTCTGCTTTGATGGACAAGCAGCCGTCACAGTGGTGTGCCTCTATGAACCAGCCATTAGCGCTCATGCAAATTGTCTACTCTAGAAAGAAAACAAGACTTAATCAAACCAATTAGCCAATAAATAAAACAAACATGGGGGTGAGGGAACGGGGGGGGGGGGGGCGGGGGAGGGCGGCGGCGGGAGAGAATCCGGACAAATTTCTTTTCCATGAGCTAAATTCCTTGTCTAAAAAGAAGACAAATGAAAAAAAAAAAAAAAACTATTCTAAGAAAGGACACTGGTTTGTCTGTACTCTATACTCCTGTGTACCGCACTAAAGGGCTCGCAGAGTGGGCGTCATTATTAGAAGAGGCTATTTTCAATAAGTTGCTAGACAACGGCCATCGTTAATCTGACCTACTGAGAAAGATAACAGAATAAAGGAATGGGTAGTTCTGGAGTAGCCACTGTGTGCTGGCCTAGCGACCAGACATGAGTTATTGTATTTCATTTCATCTTTACAAACAGCACTGCAGGGGAGGTATAATCCTTGTTTTATGAGAAAGGAAACTGAGACTCTGAGAGGTTAAGTAATATGCTCAAGGCCTCAAGGTTATAAGTGCAACAGCCAGAATTCAATCTGAGCTTTGTCTACAAAGCCCATGTTCTTTCCACTGAATCAACCTAGACAGCAAGTTCAGGGCATGTAAGGCCAAATTGGCAAACCCTGGCCCTGGCTTGCTTCCCCTCGGTTTAGCTGGTTTAAAAGGACAAGGTATCACATCTCCAGTTGGGTCACAATAATTAGATGTGCTCCCCTGGCTTTCAAGTGATGTTGGCCTGGCTCCAGCTCCTATATCAGCATAACTCGATTGAAATCTTATCTGACCCTTGATGAGTTATTAAATCAAAGTCAAATTGAAACTGATGTTCAGAAACTCTATACTTAAAAAAAAAAAAAAAAAAACAGGGGCATAAAATCTAATGCTATCTGTTTGTTCTCTTTGTAAATATTTACTTTTTAGCTGTAATTGTTAATCTTAAAACAAACAAAAATAAATAGACCAGAGATGTCACATGTGGATAAGAGAGAAAACAATTTATGCTTATGTCCCCAAGCAGGTATGGTAGATACCTGGGGTGGTGACTTAATAGGACCATTTATTTACATGTGCGAATTGTCAAGTGTTGATAAACTGGGAAAGCACAGGTGTCTATCCACCTGTCCCAGGAGCAAGTAAAAAAAAAAAAAATGCAAAAGGACATTTCAAACAGCTCCTGACACTAGCAGTAACTGCACAGCTATACTGAATTCTTCTCCCTACTATGGCCATACAAAAGTATGTTGAAATATATACGGAGGACTTAAAGTGATGCTACCAGTGATATTTGGCTTTCGACTCCCCCAGAATACATTGTGTATCAATACTGAGGGGCCACATGCACACTTCAAGCAATGTGGACCCAGGTCAAGGTTCCAGTAGTGTCCCTACAGTAATCTCTCTCTTCCACTTCCCCGGAGCAGGGATGGCTCTGATAAGGATAACCAGCAAAACCAAAAGAATATGATTGTTCAAAATATCAGAAAACTGCATCTCACTTCCCTAAATGGGGGAATCTCCCTTCATTTCTTATTTTAGAGGCTGATTTGATTGACTGGAAGTTGGGGAATAAAAGAAGAACCATCGGAACTGTATGAAGGAGGAAAGATGGAAATCTACCCGTGACAGTGTCTAGAGCAATGGTTCTCAACCTGTGGATCATGGCCCAATGACCCTTTCACAGGGGTTGCATATCAGATAGCCTACATATAAGATATTTATATTAACATTTATAACAGTAGCAAAATTACCGTTATGAAGTAGCAACAGAAAATAATTCCATGGTTGGGGTTCACTACAACAAGAGAAGCTGTATTAAAGGATCATAGCATTAGGAAGATTGAGAACCACTGGCATAGATGGGCTGCCATTATTGCCTGAAAATCCATAGTTTGCTTTGTAAAATAAGACCTCGGTGGAAGAGAGAAGTGAGTGATAATGTGCTTCACCCAGAGCACCTGACGCAGTGGAAACTACCTCTGAGACCGAGAAGATGAAGTGCTCTGCGTACTCCTTACATCTCCTAGCATTTGTACTATCATTGCTATAGTTTGAATCTTGAATATCTTCCAAAAGGTATTGGTGTTGAAGATTTAATCCCCAGTCTCTGGCACTATTGAGAGGTGATGGGAATGTTTAGAGGTGGAACCTACTGGAAAAGAGCTGTGCCCAGGTAAACAAATCCTCTGCAACATGCCTGGATGTACTGGCCACCACAGGCCCCAAATCAGGGGAACCAACTGACCATGAACGGAAACCTCTGAAATAATTATGAGCTAAAACAAGCCTGTCCTCACCAGTTGTGTATCTCAGATGTTTTGACACAGTGACAGAAAGCTGATTAACATCACCGTAGGATATTGGTCTTTTTCCACTATCTACGCTCATTGTGTTAGTAGAGACTGTTGTCACGTTTTTAATCAGGCAATGCTTAGTTCTTGCAGTACCCAGAATTTGGTCAAGAGTATGAAAGTTATTCTTTATGCCTTGAATGAACTATGATTAGCCCAGGCCTTTCTTTGAGTGTTAAGAAGGTCCAAGGTATAAACAATTCGACATCCTCAAACTCTAGCACCCAAATCACCAGAGTCCTATAATCAAGGTCCCTTTTGGATAGCATGTGTGTATTAGTCATCAATGAAAAACATATCCCATCTCTTTAGATGCAATTTCCTTCTCTTTATCTCTGCTCTGAAATAACTCCTTTGTACTCATTTAGGAAACAGCTAGCTATCTTTGAGGGGGTTGGAAAGAATAAAAGTTTAATTTGAGCTTCAGAAGGCTATATCTATAGGCACTCATTCATTCAATATTAATCCAATAACTACTATTAATTTAATCCTTTGCTGAATGTTCCACATAGTCAACACTGTAGAATGTAAATGTTTACCGTAGAGTTGAGGACACAAGTAGGTAGATGCACAGTACAATGATAAAGATGTGAACAGAATGTTTTGAGTACAGAAGGGAACGTCATTTAATATCTGAAGATAAGTGACTGAACATGTCACAGGTTTTCTAGTGCATGTCACATGTAAATCATAATTAGACACTCTCTATTAAGGCTTATTATTGCATGTACTACCTTCAGAATCCAATCCCTAAACCAAGATTAAAGAAAAGCATTTTATAGAATGTGTGTGTGTGTGTGTGCGCGCGTGCGCGCGTGTACACACAATTACGATTATATATAATCTCAAGCTCATCAGCAAACTCAAATTTATAAGAAATTTCACATTCATACACATGTGCATACACATGTGCACTCACACTGGGTGAGGCAGCGTGTGACTACAATTGCTTCAATCTATATCAATTCACGTAGAGCACAGGAGGAGGAGACTGCCTAGTCCAATGTTCCTTCCACTGAGTGTTCAATGAAGTCAAACTAGTCAAGGCAACAAGGATCTGTAACTAACAAAAGTCAGCCTCAGGACATAGTAGATGGGCATGATTCCAGGATCTTCTCTTAAGTCCAGAGTTGATCTCTTTGACTTGTAACTCCAAATCTTTCTCCCATTACCTAACTCTTGGTCTCTGACACAAAACTCTCCAATAGATCTCTTCAGATCACATCTCAAAGTAGAGCTAGTAAGACTAGAGGCCAGAGTCTGGCTTCACTTGGAAATAGCTATTATCAGATGAGTAAAACTTTCAACCTTTCATTAATAATAGTTGCTTGTGCATAAAGCATGGCCTTGATTCAAAGACAATGAAAAGAGATGCAATCCAAGTTTTGAGTTGCCTTATTTGTTTACTAGGAAGAATGCAAAGTCTCCCTGGAGCTCTCACTATTTTTCAGAGGCTTTGGCCACTGGCACATGTTTCCAGAAGTACTGGTGACACCTTCTGTTGTCCTATATTATCCTGGTTATTCTCTATATGGCTTCAACCATGCAACAGACACTCCAAGTCCGTAAACACAAGCCATTCAGTATAATTTGCAGGCATCCATATGTCAGTGAGAGATGGGCATGGGCTATGTAAATGTTTATAGAGAAGACTAGATAGACTAGATAGATGATGGCAATCTTATTTGGTATCTGAAAATCAGTTAGTGCCCAGAATAAATTTTTATTTGATCTACTGATACATGTATCATGTATTTTATGACATGTGCGTACACAAAAAGTTTACCTTTTCCATATTTCTTAGAAAATAATGTCTGAGAACCTTTAGAGCATGTAAATATGCATGTGCCTCCTTTGCCATCATTAAAGATAATGTACTCTGACATGATTTTAATTGAAGACATGAGAGCAAAGGTGAAGATGACTTTTAAACTCATGACATAGAATCATGGTCTGGTCATTGAATTTTTTTATATTTTAAATGACTGCACTAGATTTACTGCCCAATGTATAGAATATTTTATCTTTATCCCATCCCCCTAAGGTTCTGCTGTGCAAACCTTGTCTTTTGAGCAGAAAGATGCTTTGTGTCCTGACGGCATGGAAGGCTGCAGTATACACCATGGTTGGTTGGAGTTTCCCCTTAAATGAAATACAGGAGCCATAACTCAGTCTCTCTGGCAATGAACCTCAGAGGCCATTCATCAGGATGTGGCAGACATTTATCTCCTCAAATACGCCAAGGCAGATGGAAATAGCATCTAGCCTCCTGTCAGAATAAATAACCCAAATGTTGTTGCCCCCGCCCTGAAAAGACCCAAACAGATAAGCAGCCATACATCAGCTAGCCAGAGGCAGAAGCAAAGCAAACCAGGAGGCTGCCAACCTTTACCCTACTGCTGCCTTCCCTTGATGGGCAAGCAGGCTCTCTTCACCAATGGGTGGGCCTTTACAGGTGGGGTCTTGGTGCTGAAACTCTAAGAAAGGAGGCCAGGGTTAATATGCTATTTTTCACTGTAAGCTTCCAATCAAAGCCTCTTCTGGAGCTATTGGAAATGGAATTTATATTTATTTTCTATGCTAAGCATAAACATTTGCAAGATTGCTTCCTGTAAGAAACATTTTGGACAGCAAGCTTCCTACCTTCTTTGGACCAAATTATGCTTTAAAATCACTACAATGATAGATTTCAGTATACATGTACACACACACACACACACACACACACACACACACACACACACACACATATGTATATCACTTTTTAAAAGTTTAATT